>NC_048579.1:78056652-78286652 GCF_013265735.2 Oncorhynchus mykiss | reverse complement strand
GTCCCAATCCCTCCCTGGGCTAGCATTAACAATCAGAGGGCAGAGTGTAAACTGGTACCAATCCCTCCCTGGGCTAGCATTAACAATCAGAGGGCAGAGTGTAAACTGGTCCCAATGCGTCCTCCCTGGGCTAGCATTAACAATCAGAGGGCAGGGTGTAAACTGGTCCCAATCCCTCCCTGGGCTAGCATTAACAATCAGAGGGCAGAGTGTAAACTGGTCCCAATCCCTCCCTGGGCTAGCATTAACAATCAGAGGGCAGAGTGTAAACTGGTCCCAATCCCTCCCTCTACTAGCATTAACAATCAGAGGGCAGAGTGTAAACTGGTCCCAATCCCTCCCTGGGCTAGCATTAACAATCAGAGGGCAGAGTGTAAACTGGTCCCAATCCCTCCCTGGGCTAGCATTAACAATCAGAGGGCAGAGTGTAAACTGGTCCCAATCCCTCCCTGGGCTAGCATTAACAATCAGAGGGCAGAGTGTAAACTGGTCCCAATCCCTCCCTGGGCTAGCATTAACAATCAGAGGGCAGAGTGTAAACTGGTCCCAATGCGTCCTCCCTGGGCTAGCATTAACAATCAGAGGGCAGAGTGTAAACTGGTCCCAATGCGTCCTCCCTGGGCTAGCATTAACAATCAGAGGGCAGAGTGTAAACTGGTCCCAATCCCTCCCTCTACTAGCATTAACAATCAGAGGGCAGAGTGTAAACTGGTCCCAATCCCTCCCTCTACTAGCATTAACAATCAGAGGGCAGAGTGTAAACTGGTCCCAATCCCTCCCTGGGCTAGCATTAACAATCAGAGGGCAGAGTGTAAACTGGTCCCAATCCCTCCCTGGGCTAGCATTAACAATCAGAGGGCAGAGTGTAAACTGGTCCCAATCCCTCCCTGGGCTAGCATTAACAATCAGAGGGCAGAGTGTAAACTGGTCCCAATCCCTCCCTGGGCCAGCATTAACAATCAGAGGGCAGAGTGTAAACTGGTCCCAATCCCTCCCTGGGCCAGCATTAACAATCAGAGGGCAGAGTGTAAACTGGTCCCAATCTCTTTTGCTAACTCTTTATTACACCAGATTAGACATGACAATTCCATCAAGAGTTGGCAAGAGATCAGAACTAGACCGGCACCAGGCTACATCCAATTGTTTTAGTAGCTACTATCATGTCTCATCGTCACAACTCCCGTACGGGCTCGGGAGAGACGAAGGTTGAAAGTCATGCGTCCTCCGATACACAACCCAACCAAGCCGCACTGCTTCTTAACACAGCACGCATCCAACCCGGAAGCCAGCCGCACCAATGTGTCTGGCAACCTTGGTTAGCGCGCACTGCGCCCGGCCCGCCACAGAGTCTCTGATGGCACAGCTGGGGCTGCAGTACAGCGCCCTTAACCACTGTGCCACCCGGGAGGCCCGAGACTCCTCTTTTATGGCATTGGGACTTTTTATTTATTTATCCGTTATTTCACCCGGTAAGTTGACTGAGAACACGTTCTCATTTACAGCAACGACCTGGGGAATAGTTACAGGGGGGAGGAATTAGCCAATAGGAAACTGGCTTGTAATATTTCCTGTATAATAGTAGCTTGAGTCCTTACTTTGTGTATTTCATATTTCTTATGTTTTTTTTTTTTTTAGTATTGATTATTGATTATTGATTATTGCATTGCTGGGTTTTTGGAGTTAGCAAGAAAGGCATTTCACTGTACTTGTGCGTGTGACATTAAAAACGTCTCTCTAAAATCAGGACTCAAGTGGAGCGTTCCCTGATGGGTGAGCGTTCCCTGATGGGTGAGCGTCCCCTGATGGGTGAGCGTCCCCTGATGGGTGAGCGTCCCCTGATGGGTGAGCGTTCCCTGATGGGTGAGCGTCCCCTGATGGGTGAGCGTTTTCTGATGGGTGAGCTTTCCCTGATGGGTGAGCGTTCCCTGATGGGTGAGCGTTCCCTGATGGGTGAGCGTTCCCTGATGGGTGAGCGTTCCCTGATGGGTGAGCGTTCCCTGATGGGTGAGCGTCCACTGATGGGTGAGCGTCCACTGATGGGTGAGCGTTCCCTGATGGGTGAGTGAACTGTGTTGTGCCACGGTCCAGTTTTAAACTCGGGACCTGTAGTCTGTGTCACCGTTAAGTCATGGCTACCAGGTGTCGACTCACTGAGGGAAGTTACAGTACAACAAGCCCCACATAGTGGCGCCCAGTCTCCTTCCTGGCCCAACCTGTGCTGTTCTGAGAGGGTCACAGGTCCATCTCCATGCTCCCTATGAGGTAGAGGTGGTCGCCCCCTTCTGGTCTGGCATGGAGCTGCTCCTTCCTCTGATAGACGGTCAGCTTACAGCCACGCCTGGTAAGGGTCGTCTCAAATGCCACCCTATTCCCTATGTAGTGCACTACTTTAGACCAGAGCCCTATTCCCTATATAGTGCACTACTTTAGACCAGAGCCCTATTCCCTATATAGTGCACTACTTTAGACCAGAGCCCTATTCCCTATATAGTGCACTACTATAGACCAGAGCCCTATTCCCTATATAGTGCACTACTTTAGACCAGAGCCCTATTCCCTATATAGTACACTACTTTAGACCAGAGCCCTATTCCCTATATAGTACACTACTTTAGACCAGAGCCCTATTCCCTATATAGTGCACTACTTTTGACCGGAGCCCTATAGTACCGCACTATAAAGGGGTTAGGGCACCTTTTGGGACGAACCCAAGGTGAATCCTCCCAACCCCTCTCCCCCTTCTCAGGGAGGCCTGAAACCAGAGACCTATTTAGGGATGTGAGAAACTCTGAACCCTACAGATATAAATAAACCTGTGGAGTCAGAGGCTTAGCTTTCACTACTAACCTGCAGAGTAAACTAACCCGTAGAGTAAACTAACCTGTAGAGTAAACTAACCCGTAGAGTAAACTAACCTGCAGAGTAAACTAACCCGTAGAGTAAACTAACCTGTAGAGTAAACTAACCCGTAGAGTAAACTAACCTGCAGAGTAAACTAACCCGTAGAGTAAACTAACCTGTAGAGTAAACTAACCCGTAGAGTAAACTAACCTGCAGAGTAAACTAACCTGTAAACTAACCTGCAGAGTAAACTAACCTGCAGAGTAAACTAACCTGCAGAGTAAACTAACCCGTAGAGTAAACTAACCTGCAGAGTAAACTAACCTGTAAACTAACCTGTAAACTACCCTGCAGAGTAAACTAACCTGTAGAGTAAACTAACTCGTAGAGTAAACTAACCTGCAGAGTAAACTAACCTGTAAACTAACCTGTAAACTACCCTGCAGAGTAAACTAACCTGTAGAGTAAACTAACCCGTAGAGTAAACTAACCTGCAGAGTAAACTAACCCGTAGAGTAAACTAACCTGTAGAGTAAACTAACCCGTAGAGTAAACTAACCTGCAGAGTAAACTAACCTGTAAACTAACCTGCAGAGTAAACTAACCTGCAGAGTAAACTAACCTGCAGAGTAAACTAACCCGTAGAGTAAACTAACCTGCAGAGTAAACTAACCTGTAAACTAACCTGCAGAGTAAACTAACCTGTAGAGTAAACTAACCCGTAGAGTAAACTAACCCGTAGAGTAAACTAACCTGTAGAGTAAACTAACCCGTAGAGTAAACTAACCTGTAGAGTAAACTAACCTGCAGAGTAAACTAACCTGTAGAGTAAACTAACCTGCAGAGTAAACTAACCTGCAGAGTAAACTAACCCGTAGAGTAAACTAACCTGCAGAGTAAACTAACCTGTAAACTAACCTGCAGAGTAAACTAACCTGCAGAGTAAACTAACCTGCAGAGTAAACTAACCCGTAGAGTAAACTAACCTGCAGAGTAAACTAACCTGTAAACTAACCTGCAGAGTAAACTAACCTGTAGAGTAAACTAACCCGTAGAGTAAACTAACCTGTAGAGTAAACTAACCCGTAGAGTAAACTAACCTGTAGAGTAAACTAACCTGCAGAGTAAACTAACCTGTAGAGTAAACTAACCTGCAGAGTAAACTAACCTGTAGAGTAAACTAACCCGTAGAGTAAACTAACCCGTAGAGTAAACTAACCTGCAGAGTAAACTAACCCGTAGAGTAAACTAACCTGCAGAGTAAACTAACCTGTAAACTAACCTGCAGAGTAAACTAACCTGTAGAGTAAACTAACCTGCAGAGTAAACTAACCCGTAGAGTAAACTAACCTGCAGAGTAAACTAACCTGTAAACTAACCTGCAGAGTAAACTAACCTGCAGAGTAAACTAACCTGCAGAGTAAACTAACCCGTAGAGTAAACTAACCTGCAGAGTAAACTAACCCGTAAACTAACCTGCAGAGTAAACTAACCTGTAGAGTAAACTAACCTGCAGAGTAAACTAACCCGTAGAGTAAACTAACCTGTAGAGTAAACTAACCCGTAGAGTAAACTAACCTGCAGAGTAAACTAACCTGTAAACTAACCTGCAGAGTAAACTAACCTGTAGAGTAAACTAACCTGCAGAGTAAACTAACCCGTAGAGTAAACTAACCTGCAGAGTAAACTAACCTGTAAACTAACCTGCAGAGTAAACTAACCTGCAGAGTAAACTAACCTGCAGAGTAAACTAACCCGTAGAGTAAACTAACCAGCAGAGTAAACTAACCTGCAGAGTAAACTAACCTGCAGAGTAAACTAACCTGCAGAGTAAACTAACCTGCAGAGTAAACTAACCCGTAGAGTAAACTAACCTGCAGAGTAAACTAACCTGTAAACTAACCTGCAGAGTAAACTAACCTGTAGAGTAAACTAACCCGTAGAGTAAACTAACCCGTAGAGTAAACTAACCCGTAGAGTAAACTAACCTGTAGAGTAAACTAACCCGTAGAGTAAACTAACCCGTAGAGTAAACTAACCCGTAGAGTAAACTAACCTGCAGAGTAAACTAACCTGTAGAGTAAACTAACCCGTAGAGTAAACTAACCTGTAGAGTAAACTAACCCGTAGAGTAAACTAACCCGTAGAGTAAACTAACCCGTAGAGTAAACTAACCCGTAGAGTAAACTAACCTGCAGAGTAAACTAACCTGTAGAGTAAACTAACCCGTAGAGTAAACTAACCTGCAGAGTAAACTAACCTGTAGAGTAAACTAACCCGTAGAGTAAACTAACCTGCAGAGTAAACTAACCTGTAGAGTCAACTAACCTGTAGAGTAAACTAACCCGTAGAGTAAACTAACCCGTAGAGTAAACTAACCTGTAGAGTAAACTAACCTGTAGAGTAAACTAACCTGTAAAGTAAACTAACCCGTAGAGTAAACTAACCCGTAGAGTAAACTAACCTGTAGAGTAAACTAACCTGCAGAGTAAACTAACCTGTAAACTAACCCGTAGAGTAAACTAACCTGTAGAGTAAACTAACCTGTAAACCAACCCGTAGAGTAAACTAACCCGTAGAGTAAATTAACCTGTAGAGTAAACTAACCTGTAGAGTAAACTAACCCGTAGAGTAAACTAACCTGTAGAGTAAACTAACCCGTAGAGTAAACTAACCCGTAGAGTAAATTAACCTGTAGAGTAAACTAACCTGTAGAGTAAACTAACCCGTAGAGTAAACTAACCTGCAGAGTAAACTAACCCGTAGAGTAAACTAACCTGCAGAGTAAACTAACCTGCAGAGTAAACTAACCTGCAGAGTAAACTAACCCGTAGAGTAAACTAACCTGTAGAGTAAACTAACCCGTAGAGTAAACTAACCTGTAAACTAACCTGTAAAGTAAACTAACCTGTAAAGTAAACTAACCTGTAAACTAACCCGCAGAGTAAACTAACCTGTAAACTAACCTGTAAAGTAAACTAACCTGTAAACTAACCCGTAGAGTAAACTAACCTGTAAACTAACCTGTAAAGTAAACTAACCTGTAAACTAACCCGTAAACTAACCCGTAGAGTAAACTAACCTGTAAACTAACCCGTAGAGTAAACTAACCTGTAAACTAACCTGTAAAGTAAACTAACCTGTAAACTAACCCGTAAACTAACCCGTAGAGTAAACTAACCTGTAAACTAACCCGTAGAGTAAACTAACCTGTAAACCAACCCGTAGAGTAAACTAACCCGTAGAGTAAATTAACCTGTAGAGTAAACTAACCTGTAGAGTAAACTAACCCGTAGAGTAAACTAACCTGTAGAGTAAACTAACCCGTAGAGTAAACTAACCCGTAGAGTAAATTAACCTGTAGAGTAAACTAACCTGTAGAGTAAACTAACCCGTAGAGTAAACTAACCTGCAGAGTAAACTAACCCGTAGAGTAAACTAACCTGCAGAGTAAACTAACCTGCAGAGTAAACTAACCTGCAGAGTAAACTAACCCGTAGAGTAAACTAACCTGTAGAGTAAACTAACCCGTAGAGTAAACTAACCTGTAAACTAACCTGTAAAGTAAACTAACCTGTAAAGTAAACTAACCTGTAAACTAACCCGCAGAGTAAACTAACCTGTAAACTAACCTGTAAAGTAAACTAACCTGTAAACTAACCCGTAGAGTAAACTAACCTGTAAACTAACCTGTAAAGTAAACTAACCTGTAAACTAACCCGTAAACTAACCCGTAGAGTAAACTAACCTGTAAACTAACCCGTAGAGTAAACTAACCTGTAAACTAACCTGTAAAGTAAACTAACCTGTAAACTAACCCGTAAACTAACCCGTAGAGTAAACTAACCTGTAAACTAACCCGTAGAGTAAACTAACCTGTAAACTAACCCGTAGAGTAAACTAACCCGTAGAGTAAGACGCTAAGCAGTATTTTGTTGAGTCTCTCCATGTCCTTTTCTAGCTTTGATCTGGACAAATTGCTGCCAGGCACAAAGTTATATTTTTGGCCCATGAATTTTTCAAAAAGTAAAAAATAGAAATGTCAAAAAGTTTTAAGAAAAAGTTTATTTTCATTAGTTTATCATACTAATGATCGCTCCTGAGGTACTGCATCTCAGTTCATCACTACAGTACCTGGTTCGAATCCAGGCTGAATCACATCCGGCCGTGATTAGGAGTCCCACAGGGCGGTTCACAAATGGCCCAGCGTCGTCCGGGTTTGGTCCGGGGTCCACCGTCATTGTAAATAAGAATTTGTTCTTAACTGGCATTGCCTTGTGAAATAACACTACCGTCATAAAAATGCCATGAATTGTAACCACTGATAAATGGACATAAATCCATCATTTAAAAACCAATTTAATAACGAATGTAACAAACTGGACTATATTTAGGACCTTAATTTGAAGAGATTGTGATTGGGTCTGAATACAGTAGCAAATGTTGAGACACACCTCCTCATTCAAGGGTTGACAGAATGACAAAGCTGTCATCAAGACCACAAAAAAGTGGCTACTTTGAAAAAGAAATCTGAAATATAAAATATATTTTGATTTGTTTAACACTGTTTTGGTTACGACATGATTCCACATGTGTTATTTCATAGTTTTGATGTCTTCAGTATTATTTCACAATGTAGAAAATAGTAAAAATAAAGAAAACCTCGTGAATGAGTAGGTGTGTCTAAAGGTTTGACTGGTACTGTGCTTGGCAGGGTAGATTCTGTGTTTCTAACTGCCATTCCCCGACAGACTCACCACACAACAACTCTGGTTCCTCATCTTCAGAAGCATCAGCGGTCACCAAACGGTGTGTGGTTATCCTTAGACCTATTTTCTTACTTATACATAGGGCTTAGTTGACGTGTCGTCCAATTTTTTTTTATTCTAGATGACATTTTCTCCTGAAAAAAATTGCATTTGAGTATTTTTGACAGATAGATGGTTTAATTCACAATCTGTTATGTATAAATCCAGTCGTGGAGTGTCCTAACAAAATTAAATCGGCTAAATATTTGTGACTTTAAACCCAGTGTCCAAAATAATGTATTCGCGTGATATGCAAATATGTGCATAAAAATTTAAAAAATGAAATATCACCTCATTTGCATATCTCAACATAATATTTCCAGGGGGGGTAAATTAAACAAAACGTATTATATTTGTGTCCACGTTCAACCGGTAAAAGTTGATTGTGATGTGATTAAGGGTGTGGTGCCTGACCTTCCATAGAACAAATGGAAGAACTGCCCACCGGATCAAAGGAAGTTCCAAAGAGGAAGTGTGACGAAGCCCGAGATTTGATCTGCGAATCAGAAGCGTACGTCTCGGGGTCTGGCAGGAAGCTGCGTATAAACAAAACGGGAGGTGAGGGACGCACCCAAAACCTATGTAGGACACCGCTTTAGACCAGAGCCCCATGGGGTCCTAGGGAGTAGTGAACTATACAGGTAACAGGGTCCCCCGTTTGAGATAGATCTGATTCGTAGCTTCGAAGTGACTCGTTTCATTTCAGTCAACCAAACAACTCACGACTGTCGCATCCATCCTTTCAAACATGGTTTTATTTCTCCCTACGTTCAGTTATATTTGTGATAAAACACAATGTTTTAATATCTGGATCATTCGCCAATATCTCGGTTTTGACAACTTCAAATGCTCCTCTTTAGCTCGCCGTCAAATCCCGATGGTGCCGTCCCTAATGCTGCCATAGCAACCTGGGAACATCTGGTAACTGTTATCGGTCACGATGTGGTTGGACAGACAGAGACAGGTAGACAGACAGACAGACAGAGAGAGACACAGACACAAACAGACAGACAGAGAGACAGAGCCAGGTAGACAGACAGAGAGACAGGTAGACAGACAGAGACAGACAGAGCCAGACAGAGAGCCAAGTAGACAGACAGAGACAAGTAGACAGACAGAGACAGACAGAGCCAGGTAGACAGACAGAGACAGGTAGACAGACAGAGACAGACAGAGCCAGGTAGATAGACAGAGACAGGTAGACAGACAGAGACAGACAGAGCCAGGTAGACAGACAGACAGAGCCAGGTAGACAGACAGACAGAGCCAGGTAGACAGACAGACAGAGCCAGGTAGACAGACAGAGCCAGGTAGACAGACAGACTGAGCCAGGTAGACAGACAGACTGAGCCAGGTAGACAGACAGACTGAGCCAGGTAGACAGACAGACTGAGGCAGGTAGACAGACAGACTGAGGCAGGTAGACAGACAGACTGAGGCAGGTAGACAGACAGACTGAGGCAGGTAGACAGACTGAGGCAGGTAGACAGACTGGGGCAGGTAGACAGACTGGTGCAGGTAGACAGACTGGGGCAGGTAGACAGACTGAGACAGACAGAGCCAGGTAGACAGACAGAGGCAGGGCCAGGTAGACAGACAGAGGCAGGGCCAGGTACAGACAGAGGCAGGGCCAGGTACAGACAGACAGAGGAAGGGCCAGGTAGACAGACAGAGGAAGGGCCAGGTAGACAGACAGAGGCAGGGCCAGGTAGACAGACAGAGGCAGGGCCAGTAGACAGTGTAGCAGGATAGTAGTTTGCCTCTATAGACCAACTGAAACAACCCAACCAAGATGGAACACAGGATCATAAAACCAGCTCACCAGGAAGAACAACATCTCTTAATGTTTTTTTTGTTTGTTAATTACATCCGATTTAGTTTAATTTATGTTTCTGTGGGGGATTTAAAGACGGGAATCAGAAGTCCACTTCACAGCATCGCCCCCTAGTGGCGGTCCATGCCGGCGCTCTGTAGCAGCTCTGTGGGCGTCTGAGCCGGGGATCTGAAAGCAGTCTGGAAGCCTGGAGGTGGGGAGTGGAAGTGGCCGACTGGGTGGGGGTTGTGAGAGGCTGTGGATGGGGGTGGGAAGGGGGCCCAGCTGGGTCTGTGGTGAGGACGGACCTGGCCGCTGTGTGAGTTGGGCTGCTGGGGGTTCGGGTTCACAGTGGAGCTGGGGATAGACGGAGCATCCATCTCTGTAAGGGCCTGAAGGGACTTGAGCCAGTGGGGAGGGTTGTCATCCTGGGAGTCAAAACTGTTGCCTGCTGACGATGGGAAACCTGGAGAGAGAGAGAGAGACAGAGAGAGAGAGAGAGAGAGAGAGAGACAGGAGAGAGAGAGAGAGAGAGAGAGAGACAGGAGAGAGAGAGAGACAGAGAGAGAGAGAGACAGACAGACAGAGAGAGAGAGAGACAGAGAGACAGGAGAGAGAGAGACAGAGAGACAGGAGAGAGAGAGACAGGAGAGAGACAGAGAGAGAGAGACAGAGAGACAGGAGAGAGAGAGAGAGAGAGAGAGAGAGAGAGAGAAGAGTTAATGAGAACCACAGTACAGAACAAGCCTGAAGTCCAACTGACAAAACTCAGGGTGGAGAAAGAACTCCTAGACTGATGTCAGCACTGACAGACCCAGGATCCACATCACTAACCAGGCTGCCTCCCCCCGACAGGACAGCTACAGATAGGAGAGCTGGGCCTGGCTGGCTGACGAGAGAGCTTGCTATTAAAACCACACAGAGACAGACAGCCACAATGATTGGCCACCATTACATGATTAGCCGTTAGAGAGAGGAGAAATCCTCTGTGTAGAGGACCTGTCTGTCTGGAGTCATGACCTACTAATACGACAAAAATCCTTTAGGCCTAACAGCTAGCGTTAGCCACTTCCTGTCTGGGAAGATCTGCTGAGTTATTATAGTTACCCTATTCCCCATATAGAACACTACTATAGACCAGGGCCCCATATAGAACACCACTATAGACCAGGGCTCTATATAGAACACTACTATAGACCGGGGCCCTATATAGAACACTACTATAGACCGGGGCCCTATATAGAACACTACTATAGACCAGGGCCCTATATAGAACACTACTATAGACCAGGGCCCTATTTAGAACACTACTATAGACCAGGGCCCTATTTAGAACACTACTATAGACCAGGGCCCTATATAGAACACCACTATAGACCAGGGCTCTATATAGAACACTACTATAGACCGGGGCCCTATATAGAACACTACTATAGACCGGGGCCCTATATAGAACACTACTATAGACCAGGGCCCTATATAGAACACTACTATAGACCAGGGCCCTATTTAGAACACTACTATAGACCAGGGCCCTATATAGAACACTACTATAGACCAGGGCCCTATATAGAACACTACTATAGACCAGGGCCCTATATCGAACACCACTATAGACCAGGGCCCTATATAGAACACTACTATAGACCAGGGCCCTATATAGAACACCACTATAGACCAGGGCCCTATATAGAACACTACTATAGACCAGGGCCCTATATAGAACACTACTATAGACCGGGCCCTATATAGAACACTACTATAGACCAGGGCCCTATATAGAACACTACTATAGACCGGGCCCTATATAGAACACTACTATAGACCAGGGCCCTATATAGAACACTACTATAGACCGGGGCCCTATATAGAACACTACTATAGACCGGGGCCCTATATAGAACACTACTATAGACCAGGGCTCAGAGGGAATAGGGTGCCATTTGGACCACGATAACCGTTTCTTAGATTGATGAGGTCTTCTGCCCGCTGGTGATTGAACGTCATCTTAAAAGGAAGAAAATTGATTGGATGGGACCCTAGACGGAGTGCATTGATTGGTCGATGTCCAATTGGCAATAACCCTGTTTTACTGCCATTGATTCAGCATTGTTTCCAGGCTGTTATGGACTACAGGGGTGAAGAGAACAGCCCTATTGGACAATCTACTTCCCATAGTATTTTACTGAGACCGTTGGGTTGATACTAGAGCAGACAGACATTATGGTAGTATAGGGGGAGCTTCAGAGCTCCACTATCCTCAGTCAGAAGATATAGTTCTCTGATAATGTCTGTGAATTTATGCACTTCGGGAATAGACATTCTAAACAGAACAGTATCTGACAGTGGGGAGGTTTGGATGGAAGGAAGGAGGGAACAGTATCTGACAGTAGGGAGGATTGGATGGAAGGAAGGAGGGAACAGTATCTGACAGTGGGGAGGTTTAGATGGATGGAAGGAGGGAACAGTATCTGACAGTAGGGAGGATTGGATGGAAGGAAGGAACAGTATCTGACAGTAGGGAGGATTGCATGGAAGGAGGGAACAGTATCTGACAGTAGGGAGGATTGGATGGAAGGAAGGAACAGTATCTGACAGTAGGGAGGATTGGATGGAAGGAAGGAACAGTATCTGACAGTAGGGAGGATTGGATGGAAGGAAGGAACAGTATCTGACAGTAGGGAGGATTGGATGGAAGGAACAGTATCTGACAGTAGGGAGGATTGGATGGAAGGAAGGAGGGAACAGTATCTGACAGTGGGGAGGATGAGATGTTTCACAATCTCAGACAGTCTCACACAGTCACAGTCTCTCACAGTCTCTCACAGTCTCTCACAGTCTCACACAGTCACTCACAGTCACTCACAGTCACTCACAGTCACTCACATTCACAGTCTCTCACAGTCACAGTCTTTCACAGTCTCTCACATTCAGTCTCTCACAGTCTCTCACAATCTCTCACAGTCACAGTCTCTCACAGCCTCCCAGTCTCCCACAGTCTCTCACATTCACAGTCTCTCACAGTCTCTCACATTCACAGTCTCTCACATTCACAGTCTCTCAGTCTCACATAGTCACAGTCTCCCACAGCCTCTCACAGTCTCACACAGTCACAGTCTCTCACAACCTCCCACAGTCTCCCACAGCCTCTCACAGCCTCTCACAGCCTCTCCACAATACATATTATGGATCCCAGCAATATACTGGGATTATGTGTCCGAATTCATTTAATCCCAGATTACATGTAGACTAGTGGTTGTTTCTGACAAAACCCAAATCCTGGGCCTGCCAAGCAAGCATCTGCCAAGCAAGGCTTGACTACCCTGCCCAAAACACAGGGCATTCGACAAGTATTCCAGACAGACTTTTTCACACATTTTGTTATTTTATTTTTACCTTTATTTAACCAGGCAAGTCAGTTAAGAACAAATTCTTATTTTCAATGACGGCCTAGGAACAGTGCCTGTTCAGGGGCAGAACGACAGAACGACAGATTTGTACCTTGTCAGCTCGGGGGTTTGAACTTGCAACCTTCCGGTTACTAGTCCAACACCCTAACCACTAGGCTACCCTGCCGCCCCATGTTATGTTACAGCCTTATTCTAAAATGGATTAAATAAAACATTTTTCTCATCAATCTACAGACAATACCCAATAATGACATCACAATACCCAATAATGACATCACAATACCCCATAATGACATCACAATACCCCATAATAACATCACAATACCCCATAATGACATCACAATACCCCATAATGACATCACAATACCCCATAATGACATCACAATACCCCATAATGACATCACAATACCCCATAATGACAAAGCGAACAGGATTTATTCGGGAGGTGTTTGCAAATTAATAAAAATAAAATAAAAAATTATTTGCTTAAGGATTCAGACCCTTTGCTATGAGACTTGAAATTGAGTTCAGGTGCATCCTGTTTCCATTGATCATCCTTGAGATGTTTCTACAACTTGGAGTCCACCTGTGGTAAATTCAATTGACCGGCCAAACTGAGCAATCAGGGGAGAAGGGAACGATGGTCACTCTGACAGAGCTCCAGAGTTCCTCTGTGGAGATCGGAGAAACTTCCGGAAAGACAACCACCCCTGCAGCACTTCACCAATCAAGCATTTATGGTAGAGTGGCCAGACGGAAGCCACTCCTCAGTAAAAAGCACATAACTGCCCACATAGACTTGAACCAGAGAGCCAGACAGGCCATCTCAGGGAACCAGAGAGCCAGACAGGCCATCTCAGGGAACCAGAGAGCCAGACAGGCCATCTCAGGGAACCAGAGAGCCAGACAGGCCATCTCAGGGAACCAGAGAGCCAGACAGGCCATCTCAGGGAACCAGAGAGCCAGACAGGCCATCTCAGGGAACCAGAGAGCCAGACAGGCCATCTCAGGGAACCAGAGAGCCAGACAGGCCATCTCAGGGAACCAGAGAGCCAGACAGGCCATCTCAGGGAACCAGAGAGCCAGACAGGCCCTCTCAGGGAACCAGAGAGCCAGACAGGCCCTCTCAGGGAACCAGAGAGCCAGACAGGCCATCTCAGGGAACCAGAGAGCCAGACAGGCCATCTCAGGGAACCAGAGAGCCAGACAGGCCATCTCAGGGAACCAGAGAGCCAGACAGGCCATCTCAGGGAACCAGAGAGCCAGACAGGCCATCTCAGGGAACCAGAGAGCCAGACAGGCCATCTCAGGGAACCAGAGAACCAGACAGGCCATCTCAGGGAACCAGAGAACCAGACAGGCCATCTCAGGGAACCAGAACCAGACAGGCCACTCAGGGAACCAGCGAACCAGACAGGCCATCTCAGGGAACCAGACAGGCCACTCAGGGAACCAGCGAACCAGACAGGCCATCTCAGGGAACCAGAGAACCAGACAGGCCATCTCAGGGAACCAGAGAACCAGACAGGCCATCTCAGGGAACCAGAGAACCAGACAGGCCAGCTCAGGGAACCAGAGAACCAGACAGGCCATCTCAGGGAACACCTCAGAGCGAAACTAGGCAGACATCATCCCGGAGAAGAACGCCAAGAAGGTGTCATTGAACTCTCTGTCTGCAGCAAACACAACACAGAGGAGAGTGTGAGAACTGACCATTAGAAACATTCATCGAACTGAATCATAATGCTGTTGTAAGATGGGCTGGGGGCTTTGGGGAGTTGGGAGGGAGGGAGGGTAGTAATGTCTGCCAAAAAGCTCAGTGGCTCGCTGTGAACTATGACTTGATAGTCAGAGCACACGCAACATACAACACAACACACAACAACGAGAGGCTGTCAGTTTAAAAGCACCTGCTTTCAAAATGGAGACTGTTGGAGGGATGGAGGATGGGCTGTACAGTTGTCTGCAGTGCACAATGATCTAGCTTCATCTCAGTGCCTGGATCTGGTATATTCACCTCAGTGTCTGGATGTGGTATATTCATCTCAGTGTGGTATATTCACCTCAGTGTCTGGATGTGGTATATTCATCTCAGTGTGGTATATTCATCTCAGTGTCTGGATGTGGTATATTCATCTCAGTGTGGTATATTCATCTCAGTATCTGGATGTGGTATATTCATCTCAGTGTCTGGATGTGGTATATTCATCTCAGTGTCTGGATGTGGTATATTCATCTCAGTATCTGGATGTGGTATATTCATCTCAGTGTCTGGATGTGGTATATTCATCTCAGTATCTGGATGTGGTATATTCATCTCAGTGTCTGGATGTGGTATATTCATCTCAGTGTGGTATATTCATCTCAGTGTCTGGATGTGGTATATTCATCTCAGTATCTGGATGTGGTATATTCATCTCAGTATCTGGATGTGGTATATTCATCTCAGTGTCTGGATGTGGTATATTCATCTCAGTGTCTGGATGTGGTATATTCATCTCAGTGTCTGGATGTGGTATATTCATCTCAGTATCTGGATGTGGTATATTCATCTCAGTATCTGGATGTGGTATATTCATCTCAGTATCTGGATGTGGTATATTCATCTCAGTATCTGGATGTGGTATATTCATCTCAGTGTCTGGATGTGGTATATTAATCTCAGTATCTGGATGTGGTATATTCATCTCAGTGTCTGGATGTGGTATATTCATCTCAGTGTGGTATATTCATCTCAGTGTCTGGATGTGGTATATTCATCTCAGTATCTGGATGTGGTATATTCATCTCAGTATCTGGATGTGGTATATTCATCTCAGTATCTGGATGTGGTATATTCATCTCAGTGTCTGGATGTGGTATATTAATCTCAATGTCTGGATGTGGTATATTCATCTCAGTGTGGTATATTCACCTCAGAATCTGGATGTGGTATATTCATCTCAGTATCTGGATGTGGTATATTCATCTCAGTGTCTGGATGTGGTATATTCATCTCAGTGTCTGGATGTGGTATATTCATCTCAGTGTGGTATATTCATCTCAGTGTCTGGATGTGGTATATTCATCTCAGTGTCTGGATGTGGTATATTCATCTCAGTGTGGTATATTCATCTCAGTGTCTGGATGTGGTATATTCATCTCAGTGTCTGGATGTGGTATATTCATCTCAGTGTCTGGATGTGGTATATTCATCTCAGTGTGGCATATTCATCTCAGTGTCTGGATGTGGTATATTCATCTCAGTGTGGTATATTCATCTCAGTGTCTGGATGTGGTATATTCATATCAGTGTCTGGATGTGGTATATTCATCTCAGTGTGGTATATTAATCTCAGTGTCTGGATGTGGTATATTCATCTCAGTGTCTGGATGTGGTATATTCATCTCAGTGTGGTATATTAATCTCAGTGTCTGGATGTGGTATATTCATCTCAGTGTGGTATATTAATCTCAGTGTCTGGATGTGGTATATTCATCTCAGTGTCTGGATGTGGTATATTCATCTCAGTGTGGCATATTCATCTCAGTGTCTGGATGTGGTATATTCATCTCAGTGTCTGGATGTGGTATATTCATCTCAGTGTGGCATATTCATCTCAGTGTCTGGATGTGGTATATTCATCTCAGTGTCTGGATGTGGTATATTCATCTCAGTGTGGTATATTCATCTCAGTGTCTGGATGTGGTATATTCATCTCAGTGTGGTATATTCATCTCAGTGTCTGGATGTGGTATATTCATCTCAGTGTCTGGATGTGGTATATTCATCTCAGTGTGGTATATTAATCTCAGTGTCTGGATGTGGTATATTCATCTCAGTGTGGTATATTAATCTCAGTGTCTGGATGTGGTATATTCATCTCAGTGTGGTATATTAATCTCAGTGTCTGGATGTGGTACATTCATCTCAGTGTCTGGATGTGGTATATTCATCTCAGTGTGGTATATTCATCTCAGTGTCTGGATGTGGTATATTCATCTCAGTGTGGTATATTAATCTCAGTGTCTGGATGTGGTACATTCATCTCAGTATCTGGATGTGGTATATTCATCTCAGTGTCTGGATGTGGTATATTCATCTCAGTGTCTGGATGTGGTATATTCACCTCAGTGTGGTATATTCATCTCAGTGTCTGGATGTGGTATATTCATCTCAGTATCTGGATGTGGTATATTCATCTCAGTGTCTGGATGTGGTATATTCATCTCAGTATCTGGATGTGGTATATTCATCTCAGTGTCTGGATGTGGTATATTCATCTCAGTGTCTGGATGTGGTATATTCATCTCAGTATCTGGATGTGGTATATTCATCTCAGTGTCTGGATGTGGTATATTCATCTCAGTGTGGTATATTCATCTCAGTGTCTGGATGTGGTATATTCATCTCAGTATCTGGATGTGGTATATTCATCTCAGTGTGGTATATTCATCTCAGTGTCTGGATGTGGTATATTCATCTCAGTGTCTGGATGTGGTATATTCATCTCAGTGTGGTATATTCATCTCAGTGTCTGGATGTGGTATATTCATCTCAGTGTCTGGATGTGGTATATTCATCTCAGTGTGGTATATTCATCTCAGTGTCTGGATGTGGTATATTCATCTCAGTGTGGTATATTCATCTCAGTGTCTGGATGTGGTATATTCACCTCAGTATCTGGATGTGGTATATTCACCTCAGTGTCTGGATGTGGTATATTCATCTCAGTGTGGTATATTCATCTCAGTGTCTGGATGTGGTATATTCATCTCAGTGTCTGGATGTGGTATATTCATCTCAGTGTGGTATATTCATCTCAGTGTCTGGATGTGGTATATTCACCTCAGTATCTGGATGTGGCATATTCATCTCAGTGTCTGGATGTGGTATATTCATCTCAGTGTCTGGATGTGGTATATTCATCTCAGTGTGGTATATTAATCTCAGTGTCTGGATGTGGTATATTCATCTCAGTGTCTGGATGTGGTATATTCATCTCAGTGTGGTATATTCATCTCAGTGTCTGGATGTGGTATATTCACCTCAGTATCTGGATGTGGTATATTCATCTCAGTATCTGGATGTGGTATATTCACTTCAGTATCTGGATGTGGTATATTAATCTCAGTGTCTGGATGTGGTATATTCATCTCAGTATCTGGATGTGGTATATTCATCTCAGTGTCTGGATGTGGTATATTCATCTCAGTGTGGTATATTCATCTCAGTGTCTGGATGTGGTATATTCATCTCAGTATCTGGATGTGGTATATTCATCTCAGTGTCTGGATGTGGTATAATCATCTCAGTGTGGTATATTCATCTCAGTGTCTGGATGTGGTATATTCATCTCAGTGTGGTATATTCATCTCAGTGTCTGGATGTGGTATATTCATCTCAGTGTGGTATATTCATCTCAGTGTCTGGATGTGGTATATTCATCTCAGTGTGGTATATTCATCTCAGTGTCTGGATGTGGTATATTCACCTCAGTATCTGGATGTGGTATATTCATCTCAGTATCTGGATGTGGTATATTCACTTCAGTATCTGGATGTGGTATATTAATCTCAGTGTCTGGATGTGGTATATTCATCTCAGTGTGGTATATTAATCTCAGTGTCTGGATGTGGTATATTCATCTCAGTATCTGGATGTGGTATATTCATCTCAGTGTCTGGATGTGGTATATTCATCTCAGTGTGGTATATTCATCTCAGTGTCTGGATGTGGTATATTCATCTCAGTGTCTGGATGTGGTATATTCATCTCAGTGTGGTATATTCATCTCAGTGTCTGGATGTGGTATATTCACCTCAGTATCTGTATGTGGTATATTCATCTCAGTGTCTGGATGTGGTATATTCATCTCAGTGTGGTATATTCACCTCAGTGTGGTGCGGAGGAGAGCCGAGGAGGGGAGGAGCTGCTGAGGTAAACGGAAAAGCGAAGAGGAGCCCGACACTTACTTGTCAGCCTCACAGGATGAATGACCCAGAACCAGGGCTGACCCCAAACGGCCTGGTCACAAGTTGTTCTACACTATATAGGGGGGGGGGGGGGGGGGGGGGGGGGGGTGTTGAACTGGCCAATGACAGTTGACATTGTTTATTCTGGGCAGCCCATCCAGAGAGCAGAGGTGTGTCAGCAACAGCCAAACAAAGAGCTGACGGGACGAATGAGGAGCGAGAGTGGAGGTGGCTCTGATAAACTTGTTTGTTTCTGTTCTTCACACAGGAAGAGGTCGTTCAGGTCAGAGGCCATGGTCTGATTCCTATACTGGTCAGACAGATCTGACTCGTCCTGGGGAGGATTACGTTGTCGGTCAGTCAGAGAGAAAGATGGATTGTAAAATGTTTTGCAGTCAATGTAGGAGCTCAACTACCTAACCATAGGCATTTAGATTATTTGATCAATTTGCTATATTATTATTATAATTATATAATTATTATTACACATTATTTCAAAGCTATGTAGCCAAACAGTGATGCAAAATCTGTACATATGACCCTGGAATTAACATCCTGTGACATCTTCTATACTGTTGGCTGACTGGGTGAGTCTGTTCTGTTCTGATGGTCATTCCAGCCACTACACTACACTAGGGTAATCATGTGCTGCCACCCAGTGGTTCTCTCGCTCATGTATTACCTATTACTTACCCACAATGCAATGCAATTCAATGACCTCATGGGATTGTTTGTGGACAAAAAAACACACAAAAAAGAGAGCTGCAGGGTTGGGTTTTTCCCCCAGTCATAACTACCACTGGCAGCTGTTCCCAGTCATATCTACCACTGGCAGCTGTTCCCAGTCATAACTACCACTGGCAGCTGTTCCCAGTCATAACTACCACTGACAGCTGTTCCCAGTCATAACTACCACTGGCAGCTGTTCCCAGTCATAACTACCACTGACAGCTGTTCCCAGTCATAACTACCACTGGCAGCTGTTCCCAGTCATAACTACCACTGGCAGCTGTTCCCAGTCATAACTACCACTGGCAGCTGTTCCCAGTCATAACTACCACTGGCAGCTGTTCCCAGTCATATCTACCACTGGCAGCTGTTCCCAGTCATAACTACCACTGGCAGCTGTTCCCAGTCATAACTACCACTGGCAGCTGTTCCCAGTCATAACTACCACTGGCAGCTGTTCCCAGTCATAACTACCACTGGCAGCTGTTCCCAGTCATAACTACCACTGGCAGCTGTTCCCAGTCATAACTACCACTGGCAGCTGTTCCCAGTCATATCTACCACTGGCAGCTGTTCCCAGTCATAACTACCACTGACATCTGTTCCCAGTCATATCTACCACTGGCAGCTGTTCCCAGTCATATCTACCACTGGCAGCTGTTCCCAGTCATAACTACCACTGGCAGCTGTTCCCAGTCATAACTACCACTGGCAGCTGTTCCCAGTCATAACTACCACTGGCAGCTGTTCCCAGTCATATCTACCACTGGCAGCTGTTCCCAGTCATAACTACCACTGACAGCTGTTCCCAGTCATAACTACCACTGGCAGCTGTTCCCAGTCATATCTACCACTGGCAGCTGTTCCCAGTCATAACTACCACTGACAGCTGTTCCCAGTCATATCTACCACTGGCAGCTGTTCCCAGTCATAACTACCACTGGCAGCTGTTCCCAGTCATAACTACCACTGGCAGCTGTTCCCAGTCATAACTACCACTGGCAGCTGTTCCCAGTCATATCTACCACTGGCAGCTGTTCCCAGTCATATCTACCACTGACAGCTGTCCCCAGTCATAACTACCACTGGCAGCTGTTCCCAGTCATAACTACCACTGGCAGCTGTTCCCAGTCATAACTACCACTGACAGCTGTTCCCAGTCATAACTACCACTGGCAGCTGTTCCCAGTCATAACTACCACTGGCAGCTGTTCCCAGTCATAACTACCACTGGCAGCTGTTCCCAGTCATATCTACCACTGGCAGCTGTTCCCAGTCATAACTACCACTGGCAGCTGTTCCCAGTCATAACTACCACTGGCAGCTGTTCCCAGTCATAACTACCACTGGCAGCTGTTCCCAGTCATAACTACCACTGGCAGCTGTTCCCAGTCATAACTACCACTGACAGCTGTTCCCCAGTCATAACTACCACTGGCAGCTGTTCCCAGTCATAACTACCACTGGCAGCTGTTCCCAGTCATAACTACCACTGGCAGCTGTTCCCAGTCATAACTACCACTGGCAGCTGTTCCCAGTCATAACTACCACTGGCAGCTGTTCCCAGTCATAACTACCACTGACAGCTGTTCCCCAGTCATAACTACCACTGGCAGCTGTTCCCAGTCATAACTACCACTGGCAGCTGTTCCCAGTCATAACTACCACTGGCAGCTGTTCCCAGTCATAACTACCACTGGCAGCTGTTCCCAGTCATAACTACCACTGGCAGCTGTTCCCAGTCATATCTACCACTGGCAGCTGTTCCCAGTCATAACTACCACTGGCAGCTGTTCCCAGTCATATCTACCACTGACAGCTGTTCCCAGTCATATCTACCACTGGCAGCTGTTCCCAGTCATAACTACCACTGGCAATTGTTCCCAGTCATATCTACCACTGGCAGCTGTTCCCAGTCATAACTACCACTGGCAGCTGTTCCCAGTCATATCTACCACTGGCAGCTGTTCCCAGTCATAACTACCACTGGCAGCTGTTCCCAGTCATAACTACCACTGGCAGCTGTTCCCAGTCATAACTACCACTGGCAGCTGTTCCCAGTCATATCTACCACTGGCAGCTGTTCCCAGTCATAACTACCACTGGCAGCTGTTCCCAGTCATAACTACCACTGGCAGCTGTTCCCAGTCATAACTACCACTGGCAGCTGTTCCCAGTCATAACTACCACTGGCAGCTGTTCCCAGTCATAACTACCACTGGCAGCTGTTCCCAGTCATAACTACCACTGGCAGCTGTTCCCAGTCATAACTACCACTGGCAGCTGTTCCCAGTCATAACTACCACTGGCAGCTGTTCCCAGTCATAACTACCACTGGCAGCTGTCCCCAGTCATAACTACCACTGGCAGCTGTTCCCCAGTCATAACTACCACTGGCAGCTGTTCCCCAGTCATAACTACCACTGACAGCTGTTCCCAGTCATAACTACCACTGGCAGCTGTTCCCAGTCATAACTACCACTGGCAGCTGTTCCCAGTCATAACTACCACTGGCAGCTGTTCCCAGTCATAACTACCACTGGCAGCTGTTCCCAGTCATAACTACCACTGACAGCTGTTCCCAGTCATAACTACCACTGGCAGCTGTTCCCAGTCATAACTACCACTGGCAGCTGTTCCCAGTCATAACTACCACTGGCAGCTGTTCCCAGTCATAACTACCACTGGCAGCTGTTCCCAGTCATAACTACCACTGGCAGCTGTTCCCAGTCATAACTACCACTGGCAGCTGTTCCCAGTCATAACTACCACTGGCAGCTGTTCCCCAGTCATAACTACCACTGACAGCTGTTCCCAGTCATAACTACCACTGGCAGCTGTTCCCAGTCATAACTACCACTGACAGCTGTTCCCAGTCATAACTACCACTGACAGCTGTTCCCAGTCATAACTACCACTGGCAGCTGTTCCCAGTCATAACTACCACTGGCAGCTGTTCCCAGTCATAACTACCACTGGCAGCTGTTCCCAGTCATAACTACCACTGGCAGCTGTTCCCAGTCATAACTACCACTGACAGCTGTTCCCAGTCATAACTACCACTGGCAGCTGTTCCCAGTCATATCTACCACTGGCAGCTGTTCCCAGTCATAACTACCACTGGCAGCTGTCCCCAGTCATAACTACCACTGACAGCTGTTCCCAGTCATAACTACCACTGGCAGCTGTTCCCAGTCATAACTACCACTGGCAGCTGTTCCCAGTCATAACTACCACTGGCAGCTGTTCCCAGTCATAACTACCACTGGCAGCTGTTCCCAGTCATATCTACCACTGACAGCTGTTCCCAGTCATAACTACCACTGGCAGCTGTTCCCAGTCATAACTACCACTGGCAGCTGTTCCCAGTCATAACTACCACTGGCAGCTGTTCCCAGTCATAACTACCACTGGCAGCTGTTCCCAGTCATAACTACCACTGGCAGCTGTTCCCAGTCATAACTACCACTGGCAGCTGTTCCCAGTCATATCTACCACTGGCAGCTGTTCCCAGTCATAACTACCACTGGCAGCTGTTCCCAGTCATAACTACCACTGGCAGCTGTTCCCAGTCATAACTACCACTGGCAGCTGTTCCCAGTCATAACTACCACTGGCAGCTGTTCCCAGTCATAACTACCACTGGCAGCTGTTCCCAGTCATAACTACCACGGACAGCTGTTCCCAGTCATAACTACCACTGGCAGCTGTTCCCAGTCATAACTACCACTGGCAGCTGTCCCCAGTCATATCTACCACTGGCAGCTGTTCCCAGTCATAACTACCACTGGCAGCTGTTCCCAGTCATAACTACCACTGGCAGCTGTTCCCAGTCATAACTACCACTGACAGCTGTTCCCAGTCATAACTACCACTGACAGCGTTCCATGTCTCCATTATAAACAGGGACAGCTGTTCCCAGTCATAACTACCACTGACAGCGTTCCATGTCTCCATTATAAACAGGGACAGCTGTTCCCAGTCATAACTACCACTGACAGCGTTCCATGTCTCCATTATAAACAGGGACAGCTGTTCCCAGTCATAACTACCACTGGCAGCGTTCCATGTCTCCATTATAAACAGGGACAGCTGTTCCCAGTCATAACTACCACTGGCAGCGTCCCATGTCTCCATTATAATAAACAGGGACAGCTGTTCCCAGTCATAACTACCACTGACAGCTGTTCCCAGTCATAACTACCACTGGCAGCTGTTCCCAGTCATAACTACCACTGGCAGCTGTTCCCAGTCATAACTACCACTGGCAGCTGTTCCCAGTCATAACTACCACTGGCAGCTGTTCCCAGTCATAACTACCACTGGCAGCTGTTCCCAGTCATATCTACCACTGGCAGCTGTTCCCAGTCATAACTACCACTGGCAGCTGTTCCCAGTCATAACTACCACTGGCAGCTGTTCCCAGTCATAACTACCACTGGCAGCTGTTCCCAGTCATAACTACCACTGGCAGCTGTTCCCAGTCATAACTACCACTGGCAGCTGTTCCCAGTCATATCTACCACTGACAGCTGTTCCCAGTCATAACTACCACTGACAGCTGTTCCCAGTCATATCTACCACTGACAGCTGTTCCCAGTCATAACTACCACTGGCAGCTGTTCCCAGTCATATCTACCACTGACAGCTGTTCCCAGTCATAACTACCACTGGCAGCTGTTCCCAGTCATATCTACCACTGACAGCTGTTCCCAGTCATAACTACCACTGCCAGCGTTCCATGTCTCCATTATAAACAGGGACAGCTGTTCCCAGTCATAACTACCACTGGCAGCATTCCATGTGTCCATTATAAACACGGACAGCTGTTCCCAGTCATAACTACCACTGGCAGCGTTCCATGTCCCCATTATAAACACGGACAGCTGTTCCCAGTCATAACTACCACTGGCAGCGTTCCATGTCCCCATTATAATAAACACGGACAGCTGTTCCCAGTCATAACTACCACTGGCAGCGTTCCATGTCCCCATTATAAACACGGACAGCTGTTCCCAGTCATAACTACCACTGGCAGCGTTCCATGTCTCCATTATAAACAGGGACAGCTGTTCCCAGTCATAACTACCACTGGCAGCGTTCCATGTCCCCATTATAAACAGGGACAGCTGTTCCCAGTCATAACTACCACTGGCAGCGTTCCATGTCTCCATTATAAACAGGGACAGCTGTTCCCAGTCATAACTACCACTGGCAGCGTTCCATGTCCCCATTATAAACAGGGACAGCTTTTCCCAGTCATAACTACCACTGGCAGCGTTCAATGTCCCCATTATAAACACGGACAGCTGTTCCCAGTCATAACTACCACTGGCAGCGTTCCATGTCCCCATTATAAACAGGGACAGCTGTTCCCAGTCATAACTACCACTGGCAGCGTTCCATGTCCCCATTATAAACAGGGACAGCTGTTCCCAGTCATAACTACCACTGGCAGCGTTCCATGTCTCCATTATAAACAGGGACAGCTTTTCCCAGTCATAACTACCACTGGCAGCGTTCCATGTCCCCATTATAAACACGGACAGCTTTTCCCAGTCATAACTACCACTGACAGCGTTCCATGTCCCCATTATAAACACGGACAGCTTTTCCCAGTCATAACTACCACTGGCAGCGTTCCATGTGTCCATTATAAACACGGACAGCTTTTCCCAGTCATAACTACCACTGGCAGCGTTCCATGTGTCCATTATAAACAGGGACAGCTGTTCCCAGTCATAACTACCACTGGCAGCGTTCCATGTCCCCATTATAAACAGGGACAGCTGTTCCCAGTCATAACTACCACTGGCAGCGTTCCATGTCTCCATTATAAACAGGGACAGCTGTTCCCAGTCATAACTACCACTGGCAGCGTTCCATGTCTCCATTATAAACAGGGACAGCTGTTCCCAGTCATAACTACCACTGGCAGCGTTCCATGTGTCCAATATAAACAGGGACAGCTGTTCCCAGTCATAACTACCACTGGCAGCGTTCCATGTCCCCATTATAAACAGGGACAGCTGTTCCCAGTCATAACTACCACTGGCAGCGTTCCATGTCTCCATTATAAACACGGACAGCTTTTCCCAGTCATAACTACCACTGGCAGCGTTCCATGTCCCCATTATAAACAGGGACAGCTTTTCCCAGTCATAACTACCACTGGCAGCGTTCCATGTGTCCATTATAAACAGGGACAGCTGTTCCCAGTCATAACTACCACTGGCAGCGTTCCATGTCCCCATTATAAACAGGGACAGCTTTTCCCAGTCATAACTACCACTGGCAGCATTCCATGTCCCCATTATAAACACGGACAGCTTTTCCCAGTCATAACTACCACTGGCAGCGTTCCATGTCCCCATTATAAACACGGACAGCTTTTCCCAGTCATAACTACCACTGGCAGCGTTCCATGTGTCCATTATAAACAGGGACAGCTTTTCCCAGTCATAACTACCACTGGCAGCGTTCCATGTCTCCATTATAAACAGGGACAGCTTTTCCCAGTCATAACTACCACTGGCAGCGTTCCATGTCCCCATTATAAACAGGGACAGCTGTTCCCAGTCATAAGTACCACTGGCAGCGTTCCATGTCTCCATTATAAACAGGGACAGCTGTTCCCAGTCATAACTACCACTGGCAGCGTTCCATGTGTCCATTATAAACACGGACAGCTGTTCCCAGTCATAACTACCACTGGCAGCGTTCCATGTCCCCATTATAAACAGGGACAGCTGTTCCCAGTCATAACTACCACTGGCAGCGTTCCATGTGTCCATTATAAACACGGACAGCTGTTCCCAGTCATAACTACCACTGGCAGCGTTCCATGTCCCCATTATAAACAGGGACAGCTGTTCCCAGTCATAACTACCACTGGCAGCGTTCCATGTGTCCATTATAAACACGGACAGCTGTTCCCAGTCATAACTACCACTGGCAGCGTTCCATGTCCCCATTATAATAAACACGGACAGCTGTTCCCAGTCATAACTACCACTGGCAGCGTTCCATGTCCCCATTATAAACAGGGACAGCTGTTCCCAGTCATAACTACCACTGGCAGCGTTCCATGTCCCCATTATAAACAGGGACAGCTGTTCCCAGTCATAACTACCACTGGCAGCGTTCCATGTCCCCATTATAAACAGGGACAGCTGTTCCCAGTCATAACTACCACTGGCAGCGTTCCATGTCCCCATTATAAACAGGGACAGCTGTTCCCAGTCATAACTACCACTGGCAGCGTTCCATGTCCCCATTATAAATAGGGACAGCTGTTCCCAGTCATAACTACCACTGGCAGCGTTCCATGTCCCCATTATAAACACGGACAGCTTTTCCCAGTCATAACTACCACTGGCAGCGTTCCATGTCCCCATTATAAACAGGGACAGCTTTTCCCAGTCATAACTACCACTGGCAGCGTTCCATGTGTCCATTATAAACAGGGACAGCTGTTCCCAGTCATAACTACCACTGGCAGCGTTCCATGTGTCCATTATAAACAGGGACAGCTTTTCCCAGTCATAACTACCACTGGCAGCGTTCCATGTGTCCATTATAAACAGGGACAGCTGTTCCCAGTCATAACTACCACTGGCAGCGTTCCATGTGTCCATTATAAACAGGGACAGCTGTTCCCAGTCATAACTACCACTGGCAGCGTTCCATGTCTCCATTATAAACAGGGACAGCTTTTCCCAGTCATAACTACCACTGGCAGCGTTCCATGTCCCCATTATAAACAGGGACAGCTGTTCCCAGTCATAACTACCACTGGCAGCGTTCCATGTCCCCATTATAAACACGGACAGCTTTTCCCAGTCATAACTACCACTGGCAGCGTTCCATGTCCCCATTATAAACACGGACCGCTTGGATTCCGGATGCTTATTGACTAAGTATATAGCACTACATGCATCTATACTACTGTATATTTCATACATTATCCCCAAGTCCTTATCACTGACTATTTAAATACATTATCCCCAAGTCATTCTCGCTGACTATTTAAATACATTATCCCCAAGTCATTCTCGCTGACTATTTAAATACATTATCCCCAAGTCATTATCGCTGACTATTTAAGTACATTATCCCAGTCATTCTCAATGACTATATTCCATACATTATCCCCAAGTCCTTCTCACTGTGTATATTCCATACATTATCCCCTAGTCCTTCTCACTGACTATATTCCATACATTATCCCCAAGTCCTTCTCTGACTATATTCCATACATTATCCCCAAGTCCTTCTCACTGACTATATTCCATACATTATCCCCAAGTCCTTCTCACTGACTATATTCCATACATTATCCCCAAGTCCTTCTCACTGACTATATACCATAAATCATCCCCAAACCCTTCTGCCTATATTTCATACATTATTCCCAAACCCTTCTGCCTATATTTCATACATTATCCCTAAGTCCTTCTCACTGACTATTTAAATACTTTATCCCGAAGTCTTCACTGACAATATTTCATACATTATCCCAAAGTCCTCACTGACTATATTTTATACATTATACCCAAGTCCTCTCTACTTAGTCTGTACTGGGAGTCTTGGCTGTATCGTGTTATCTGTACTGGGAGTCTGGACTGTAGCGTGTTATCTCTCCACTTAGTCTGTACTGGGAGTCTTGGCTGTATCGTGTTATCTGTACTGGGAGTCTGGACTGTATCGTGTTATCTCTCCACTTAGTCTGTACTGGGAGTCTGGGCTGTATCGTGTTATCTGTACTGGGAGTCTGGACTGTATCGTGTTATCTGTACTGGGAGTCTGGACTGTAGCGTGTTATCTCTCCACTTAGTCTGTACTGGGAGTCTGGGCTGTATCGTGTTATCTGTACTGGGAGTCTGGACTGTATCGTGTTATCTGTACTGGGAGTCTGGACTGTAGCGTGTTATCTGTACTGGGAGTCTGGACTGTAGCGTGTTATCTGTACTGGGAGTCTGGACTGTAGCGTGTTATCTGTACTGGGAGTCTGGACTGTATCATGTTATGGGAGATGGGAGAACATTTCCGAATCACTCCACCAATCAGGTCTTTATGGGAGTGGCCAGACGCCAGCCACTCTTCAGTAAAAGGCACATGACAGCCCGCTTGGAGTTTCCCCAAAAGGCACCTAAAGAGTCTCAGACCATGAGAAGCAAGATTCTCTGGTCTGATAAAACCAAGATTGAACTCTTTGGCCTGAATGCTAAAGGAAACCTGGCAGCATCCCTACGGTGAAGCACGGTGGTGGCAGCATCCCTACGGTGAAGCACGGTGGTGGCAGCATCCCTACGGTGAAGCACGATGGTGGCAGCATCCCTACGGTGAAGCACGATGGTGGCAGCATCCCTACGGTGAAGCACGGTGGTGGCAGCATCCCTACGGTGAAGCACGGTGGTGGCAGCATCCCTACAGTGAAGCACGGTGGTGGCAGCATCCCTACGGTGAAGCACGGTGGTGGCAGCATCCCTACGGTGAAGCATGGTGGTGGCAGCATCCCTACGGTGAAGCACGGTTTTTCAGCGGCAGGGACTGGGAGACTAGTCAGGAATGAGGCAAAGATGAACTGAGCAAAGTACAGAGAGATCCTTGATGAAAATCTGCTCCAGAGCGCTCAGGACCTCAGACTGGGGTGGAGGTTCACCTTCCAACAGGACAATGACCCTAAGCACACAGCCAAGACAATTCAGGAGTGGCTTCAGGACAAGTCTCTGAATGTCCTTTAGTGGCCCAGCCAGAGCCTAGACTTGAACCCGATCAAACATCTCTGGAGACACCTGAAAATATCTGTGCAGCAACGCTTCCCATCCAACCTGACAGAGCTTGAGAGGATCTGCAGAGAAGAATGGGAGAAACTCCCCAAATACAGGTGTACCAAGCTTGTAGCGTCAAACCCAAGAAGACTCGATGCTGTAATCACCGCCAAAGGTGCTTCAACAAAGTACTGAGTAAAGGGTCTGAATACTTATGTAAATGTGATATATATATTTTTTTAAAGAAATTAGCAAACATTTCTAAAATCCCGTTTTTGCTTTGTCATTATGGGGCATTGTGATGTCATTATGTGGCATTGTGATGTCATTACGGGGTATTGTGATGTCATTACGGGGTATTGTGATGTCATTATGGGGTATTGTGATGGGGTATTGTGATGTCATTATGGGGTATTGTGATGTCATTGTGGGGTATTGTGATGTCATTATGGGGTATTGTGATGTCATTATGGGGTATTGTGATGTCATTATGGGGTATTGTGATGTCATTGTGGGGTATTGTGATGTCATTGTGGGGTATTGTGATGTCAGTATGGGGTATTGTGATGTCAGTATGGGGTATTGTGATGTCAGTATGGGGTATTGTGATGTCAGTATGGGGTATTGTGATGTCATTATGGGGCATTGTGATGTCATTGTGGGGTATTGTGTGTAGATTGATGAGGGAAAAACATTAATTTAATCCATTTTAGAATAAGGCTGTAACGTAACAAAATGTGGACAAAAACGTCAAGGGGTCTGAATACTTTCTGAACGCTCTGTATACATTATTATGGTATGTATTACCTGTCGTGGCGATGCCTCCCAGCCCTGCACTGGGCAGCATCAGGTCCAGGAAGCTGCTGTGTTGTGACACCGTACGATTGCCGCCGAAGTGCGTCATGAAGTTATTTCGGTTCGGGGCAGAAGTCATCCAGGGGTGGCGGCTGGTCTGTGATGAAGACGAGGACGATGATGATGATGATGAAGGCGGCTGTCCGGGGAAGCTGAAGGAGTTATAGACAGCCCGTTGTTGAGGGTGGTGTTGATGCATCTGGGAGAAGCAGTGATTACTAGAGAGACCGGAGATGGGCCCAGAGAAGAAGTGGTTACGGGGTATCAGCTCTCCAGGGGGACCAGGAGCAGCTTTGGTGGCTACGGAGGAGAGGAGTGAGTGGTGGTGGTGGGGGGGGAAGGGACCTGGGGAGATGGAGAGGGACGGGAGGCTGTCCTGAACGCTGAGCTCCTTCTCTATCAGGTCCTCCAGGGCTTTACGGGTGATGTCGAAAGGATCGAATCCCAAGTCATCTTCTGACGTCTGCTGTTTGGATGAGCCGAAGCCGAAGGCTGCCTGCCAGTCTGTTGAGGACGATACTGGGATGGAATCTAGAGGCGGAGAGGGAGGAAGAAAGAGAAAGATATCAGTGATGTCAAATTTAACAGAAAAAGCTTTTAAAACGCCTATAATTAATACACAAACGAACTAGGCCGCCTCCGACAGCGGCCAGGCCGCCTCGACAGCGACCAGGCCGCCTCGACAGCGACCAGGCCCCCTCGACAGCGACCAGGCCCCCTCGACAGCGACCAGGCCCCCTCGACAGCGACCAGGCCGCCTCGACAGCGACCAGGCCCCCTCGACAGTGGCCAGGCCCCCTCGACAGCGGCCAGGCCCCCTCGACAGCGGCCAGGCCCCCTCGACAGCGGCCAGGCCCCCTCGACAGCGGCCAGGCCCCCTCGACAGCGGCCAGGCCCCCTCGACAGCGGCCAGGCCCCCTCGACAGCGACCAGGCCCCCTCGACAGCGACCAGGCCGCCTCGACAGCGACCAGGCCGCCTCGACAGCGACCAGGCCCCCTCGACAGCGACCAGGCCCCCTCGACAGCGGCCAGGCCCCCTCGACAGCGGCCAGGCCCCCTCGACAGCGACCAGGCCCCCTCGACAGCGACCAGGCCGCCTCGACAGCGACCAGGCCCCCTCGACAGCGACCAGGCCGCCTCGACAGCGACCAGGCCCCCTCGACAGCGACCAGGCCCCCTCGACAGCGACCAGGCCGCCTCTCGACACCGGCTAGACATTTGGACAGTGTTGTCCACCCGGACTCTCAAACCCCCAGTAAATCAATTAGATGATCAAAAAGAGAACGGATCTCCCATTTGTAACGTACACAGATAAAAATAAAAAAAGCTATACTTGTCGTTTATATTGAGTTCCCACAGTACCTGAAGTGAAGAGGCTGTGTGGTTGGGGTGCAGTGGGCCAGGTGTCGTTATGTGTGGAGCTGCTGGTGAACCCACGGAGGCTACTGGGGACGGGGTTAGGATGGCGATAGTTACTGTTGTCTGAGAACAGAGACTGGGACTCGGCGTCAGCCCCCTGAAAGGGAGACCGGGTAGTCACACTGATGGGAACCACCTGGCTGGCTTTGGAGAAACCAGGAGGGCCGGAGAGGACAGGAGGGGGCGACGGAGAGTCACTGTCTGGGAGCTGGGGGAGGGAGGGAGATGAGGAGAGGGAGGGAGGGAGATGAGGAGAGGGAGGGAGGGAGATGAGGAGAGGGAGGGAGGGAGGGAGGGAGGGAGGGAGGGAGGGAGGGAGGGAGGGAGGGAGGGAGGGAGGGAGGGAGGGAGGGAGGGAGGGAGGGAGGGAGGGAGGGAGGGAGGGAGGGAGGGAGGGAGGGAGGGAGGGAGGGAGGGAAAGAGAGAAAGAGAGAAAGAGAGAAGAGAAAGAGAGAAAGAGAGAAAGAGATGAGGGAAGAGAGAAAGAGAGTGATGAGGGAAGAGAGAAAGAGAGAGATGAGGGAGGAGAGAGAGATGAGGGAGGAGAGAGATGAGGGAGGAGAGAGAGATGAGGGAGGAGAGAGAGATGAGGGAGGAGAGAGATGAGGGAGGAGAGAGAGATGAGGTAGGAGAGAGAGATGAGGGAGGAGAGAGAGATGAGGGAGGAGAGAGGGAGGGAGTAGAGAGAAAGAGCGAGATGAGGGAGGAGAGAGAGATGAGGGAGGAAAGAGAGAGAGAGATGAGGGAGGAGAGAGAGATGAGGGAGGAGAGATGAGGGAGGAGAGAAAGAGAGAGATGAGGGAGGAGAGAGAGATGAGGGAGGAGAGAGAGATGAGGGAGGAGAGAGAAAGAGAGAGATGAGGGAGGAGAGAGATGAGGGAGGAGAGAGATGAGGGAGGAGAGAGATGAGGGAGGAGAGAGAGATGAGGGAGGAGAGAGAAAGAGAGAGATGAGGGAGGAGAGAGAAAGAGAGAGATGAGGGAGGAGAGAGATGAGGGAGGAGAGAGGGAGGAGAGAGAAAGAGAGAGATGAGGGAGGAGAGAGAAAGAGAGAGGAGAGAGAGAGAGAGAGAGATGAGGGAGGGAGGAGAGAGGGAGGGAGGAGAGAGGGAGGGAGGAGAGAGGGAGGGAGGAGAGAGGAGAGGGGGGGGAGGAGAGAGGGAGGGAGGAGAGAGGGAGGGAGGAGAGAGGGAGGGAGGAGAGAGGGGGGGGGAGAGGGGGAGGGAGGACAGAGAAGGGAGAAGAAGCGAGAGCAATAATATTAGAATGAATAAACCATTAGTCAGCAACACTGATTAGTTGTTGTTTTTTATGAAGAATAATACTGACCAATGTGTAACAGCTTTTCAATCAAGATGTCTAGGAAGCAACAGATAGCTGCAGATTCCCATCTACCAAGTCTAAGGTCGAATAAAGACCATCTTGGCATTACATTTCCCCTGAAAACTCTCCCATGTTCTCCATCTTACCAGGTTGTGACGTTCTGAGGAGTCCCCATGTTGTGTGTCCCTGCTCCTGGTGACGTCTGGCAGAGCGTCCCTGGGGCTGAAAGACACAGCAGCCCTGTTAGAACAACCATGGTGTGGAGAGGATGACCAGAGATTAAATTACACCACCAACAGGATGTGGACACCTGCTCGTCCAACATCTCATTCCATCACCATGAGCATTAATACGGAGTTGATCCCTTCTTTCCACTAGATGTTGGAACATTGCTGCTATAACAACCTCCACTCTTCTGGGAAGGCTTTCCACTAGATGTTGGAACATTGCTGCTATAACAGCCTCCACTCTTCTGGGAAGGCTTTCCACTAGATGTTGGAACATTGCTGCTATAACAGCCTCCACTCTTCTGGGAAGGCTTTCCACTAGATGTTGGAACATTGCTGCTATAACAGCCTCCACTCTTCTGGGAAGGCTTTCCACTAGATGTTGGAACATTGCTGCTATAACAGCCTCCACTCTTCTGGGAAGGCTTTCCACTAGATGTTGGAACATTGCTGCTATAACAGCCTCCACTCTTCTGGGAAGGCTTTCCACTAGATGTTGGAACATTGCTGCTATCACAGCCTCCACTCTTCTGGGAAGGCTTTCCACTAGATGTTGGAACATTGCTGCTATAACAGCCTCCACTCTTCTGGGAAGGCTTTCCACTAGATGTTGGTACATTACTGCTATAATAGCCTCCACTCTTCTGGGAAGGCTTTCCACTAGATGTTGGAACATTGCTGCTATCACAGCCTCCACTCTTCTGGGAAGGCTTTCCACTAGATAGCAACACCAGTAGACGAGAGATAACAGCAACACCAGTAGACAAGAGATAACAGCAACACCAGTAGACGAGAGATAACAGCAACACCAGTAGACGAGAGATAACAGCAACACCAGTAGACGAGAGATAACAGCAACACCAGTAGACGAGAGATAACAGCAACACCAGTAGAGAGATAACAGCAACACCAGTAGACAAGAGATAACAGCAACACCAGTAGACGAGAGATAACAGCAACGCCAGTAGACGAGAGAGAACAGCAACACCAGTAGATGAGAGATAACAGCAACACCAGTAGACGAGAGATAACAGCAACACCAGTAGACGAGAGATAACAGCAACGCCAGTAGACGAGAGATAACAGCAACACCAGTAGACGAGAGATAACAGCAACACCAGTAGACGAGAGATAACAGCAACACCAGTAGAGAGATAACAGCAACACCAGTAGACGAGAGATAACAGCAACGCCAGTAAACGAGAGATAACAGCAACGCCAGTAGACGAGAGATAACAGCAACACCAGTAGACGAGAGATAACAGCAACGCCAGTAGACGAGAGATAACAGCAACACCAGTAGACGAGAGATAACAGCAACACCAGTAGACGAGAGATAACAGCAACACCAGTAGAGAGATAACAGCAACACCAGTAGACGAGAGATAACAGCAACGCCAGTAAACGAGAGATAACAGCCACACCAGTAGAGAGATAACAGCAACACCAGTAGAGAGATAACAGCAACACCAGTAGAGAGATAACAGCAACACCAGTAGACGAGAGATAACAGCAACGCCAGTAGACGAGAGATAACAGCCACACCAGTAGACGAGAGATAACAGCAACACCAGTAGACGAGAGATAACAGCAACGCCAGTAGATGAGAGATAACAGCAACACCAGTAGAGAGATAACAGCAACACCAGTAGAGAGATAACAGCAACACCAGTAGAGAGATAACAGCAACACCAGTAGATGAGAGATAACAGCAACACCAGTAGATGAGAGATAACAGCAACACCAGTAGAGAGATAACAGCAACACCAGTAGACAAGAGATAACAGCAATGCCAGTAGATGAGAGATAACAGCAACACCAGTAGATGAGAGATAACAGCAACACCAGTAGAGAGATAACAGCAACACCAGTAGAGAGATAACAGCAACACCAGTAGAGAGATAACAGCAACACCAGTAGATGAGAGATAACAGCAACACCAGTAGATGAGAGATAACAGCAACACCAGTAGATGAGAGATAACCAGTAGAGCATTGAGGAGGTTTGAAGGAGTTGTTGCCCGGGAAACAGGATAAATTAAAATTCTACTTCTCATGTTAGTCATTGTTCTTTGTGTGAAAACATTTCAAATGGGGCCTTTAGATAAGAAGCTGTGTGTAAAATGGGTTTGGGGAGTTAATGTCAGCGGACGGTTGTTTAAGACTGATACACACAAACAGAGCGATGGAGCGTTGTAGACCAGCGCCGTGGCAACATTAGAGGTACTCGGACGTGCTCGAGTGAAGTGTGTACCGCCCTTTTACCTTGGGGGGTCACGGCTTGAGGAGAAAGGCGAGAGGCCGGTCACAGAGCCCAGGCCAACGTCACGTTCTGGTCCGTCCGGTGTCACGTGTTCAGAGTCCAAGCCGCCGCCGTTCGACGGCGGACTCTTACTGTGCTCCGATAGACCATTGGTCGTCTTCCCCGTGGGTTGTAACGCTGGCCACGCCTCTTGTCCATGACTGTTGTTACTGTTGGATCTGGAGAGGAGAGGAGAGAGCGGGCAGGGGAAGGGGGTGGAAGAGAGCGAAGGGGGGGGAAGGGAGCGGGGGAGGGGAAGAGAGCGAAGGGGGGAAGAGAAGGGAGACGAATGTAACACGAGTCAATCTCAGCTCTTCAAAAGACATCAGTCAAGCGTCAGGTATCAAAATGGATCCCAGGATAGTGTTCTCCTCTAAAGAGCTTAGCCTACCTCTGTAAAGAGCAGGGTTTAGCGCTCTTAGCCTACCTCTGTAAAGGTTTAGAGCGCTTAGCCTACCTCTGTAAAGAGCAGGTTTTAGAGCTCTTAGCCTACCTCTGTAAAGAGCAGGGTTTAGAGCTCTTAGCCTACCTCTGTAAAGAGCAGGTTTTAGAGCTCTTAGCCTACCTCTGTAAAGAGCAGGGTTTAGAGCTCTTAGCCTACCTCTGTAAAGAGCAGGGTTTAGAGCTCTTAGCCTACCTCTGTAAAGAGCAGGGTTTAGAGCTCTTAGCCTACCTCTGTAAAGAGCAGGGTTTAGAGCTCTTAGCCTACCTCTGTAAAGGTTTAGAGCTCTTAGCCTACCTCTGTAAAGAGCAGGGTTTAGAGCTCTTAGCCTACCTCTGTAAAGGTTTAGAGCTCTTAGCCTACCTCTGTAAAGAGCAGGGTTTAGAGCTCTTAGCCTACCTCTGTAAAGGTTTAGAGCTCTTAGCCTACCTCTGTAAACAGCAGGGTATAGCGCTCTTAGCCTACCTCTGTAAACAGCTGGGTTTAGAGCGCTTAGCCTACCTCTGTAAAGAGCTGGGTTTAGAGCTCTTAGCCTACCTCTGTAAAGAGCAGGGTTTAGAGCTCTTAGCCTACCTCTGTAAAGAGCAGGGTTTAGAGCTCTTAGCCTACCTCTGTAAAGGTTTAGAGCTCTTAGCCTACCTCTGTAAACAGCAGGGTATAGCGCTCTTAGCCTACCTCTGTAAACAGCTGGGTTTAGAGCGCTTAGCCTACCTCTGTAAAGAGCTGGGTTTAGAGCTCTTAGCCTACCTCTGTAAAGAGCAGGGTTTAGAGCTCTTAGCCTACCTCTGTAAAGAGCTGGGTTTAGAGCGCTTAGCCTACCTCTGTAAAGGTTTAGCGCTCTTAGCCTACCTCTGTAAACAGCAGGGTTTAGAGCTCTTAGCCTACCTCTGTAAAGAGCAGGGTTTAGAGCTCTTAGCCTACCTCTGTAAAGGTTTAGAGCGCTTAGCCTACCTCTGTAAAGGTTTAGAGCTCTTAGCCTACCTCTGTAAAGGTTTAGCGCTCTTAGCCTACCTCTGTAAAGGTTTAGAGCTCTTAGCCTACCTCTGTAAAGAGCAGGGTTTAGCGCTCTTAGCCTACCTCTGTAAAGAGCAGGGTTTAGAGCTCTTAGCCTACCTCTGTAAAGAGTAGGGTTTAGAGCTCTTAGCCTACCTCTGTAAAGGTTTAGCGCTCTTAGCCTACCTCTGTAAACAGCTGGGTTTAGAGCTCTTAGCCTACCTCTGTAAACAGCTGGGTTTAGAGCTCTTAGCCTACCTCTGTAAAGGTTTAGAGCTCTTAGCCTACCTCTGTAAAGAGCAGGGTTTAGCGCTCTTAGCCTACCTCTGTAAAGAGCAGGGTTTAGAGCTCTTAGCCTACCTCTGTAAAGAGTAGGGTTTAGAGCTCTTAGCCTACCTCTGTAAAGGTTTAGCGCTCTTAGCCTACCTCTGTAAACAGCTGGGTTTAGAGCTCTTAGCCTACCTCTGTAAACAGCTGGGTTTAGAGCTCTTAGCCTACCTCTGTAAAGGTTTAGAGCTCTTAGCCTACCTCTGTAAAGAGCAGGGTTTAGCGCTCTTAGCCTACCTCTGTAAAGAGCAGGGTTTAGAGCTCTTAGCCTACCTCTGTAAAGAGTAGGGTTTAGAGCTCTTAGCCTACCTCTGTAAAGGTTTAGCGCTCTTAGCCTACCTCTGTAAACAGCTGGGTTTAGAGCTCTTAGCCTACCTCTGTAAAGAGCAGGGTTTAGAGCTCTTAGCCTACCTCTGTAAAGAGCAGGGTTTAGAGCTCTTAGCCTACCTCTGTAAACAGCTGGGTTTAGAGCTCTTAGCCTACCTCTGTAAAGAGCAGGGTTTAGAGCTCTTAGCCTACCTCTGTAAAGAGCAGGGTTTAGAGCTCTTAGCCTACCTCTGTAAAGAGCTGGGTTTAGAGCGCTTAGCCTACCTCTGTAAAGAGCTGGGTTTAGAGCGCTTAGCCTACCTCTGTAAAGGTTTAGAGCTCTTAGCCTACCTCTGTAAAGAGCTGGGTTTAGAGCGCTTAGCCTACCTCTGTAAAGGTTTAGAGCTCTTAGCCTACCTCTGTAAAGAGCTGGGTTTAGAGCGCTTAGCCTACCTCTGTAAAGAGCAGGGTTTAGAGCTCTTAGCCTACCTCTGTAAAGGTTTAGAGCTCTTAGCCTACCTCTGTAAAGGTTTAGAGCTCTTAGCCTACCTCTGTAAAGAGCTGGGTTTAGAGCGCTTAGCCTACCTCTGTAAAGGTTTAGAGCTCTTAGCCTACCTCTGTAAAGAGCTGGGTTTAGAGCTCTTAGCCTACCTCTGTAAAGAGCAGGGTTTAGAGCTCTTAGCCTACCTCTGTAAAGAGCAGGGTTTAGAGCTCTTAGCCTACCTCTGTAAAGAGCAGGGTTTAGAGCTCTTAGCCTACCTCTGTAAAGAGCAGGGTTTAGAGCTCTTAGCCTACCTCTGTAAAGAGCAGGGTTTAGAGCTCTTAGCCTACCTCTGCAAACAGCTGGGTTTAGAGCTCTTGGTCGTCTCCCCTCCTGAGGTCTGGGTGGTAAAGCTGGGGTTCTGGTACAGATCCTGTAACAGCCTCTGTTCATACTCTTGATGCTTCCCTGCCTGACAGACGACACAGAGCGACACAAAGGATCACGTTAGAAAGATAAAACACCTGCTGTGAAGTCGACACCACTACAATCCTGGGACTCCCATTTCAATTCTCCTCAGTTCATCGCATCCCATCTATTCGTCTCCTTCTCAAGCATGAATTGGAGGAGAAGGTCCCAGGTCCCTCAAACCATTCCCACAATGTGTTTTGAGAAGGAGGTAGGAGATAGCAGGGTGAGGATCGGAGGAAAGATGAATTGAGAAAGAGCCTTTCCTAAGTATTGAAATTGGTCATCTTACCTGCATCTCCTCTTTAGTGAAGCTGGCCGCATCGTCCCCCAGTTCGTGTAGATACATGCAGTCGGGTTTGGGACACCCCATGCTCTTCAGAAAGTAGCTGCAGTATTTCGTCGTCCCTAAAGAAGCCTGTAGAACACAACGACAGCTCGTTAGCGGCAGTATTTCATCATCCCTAAAGAAGCCTGTAGAACACAACGACAGCTCGTTAGCGGCAGTATTTCGTCGTCCCTAAAGAAGCCTGCAGAACACAACGACAGCTCGTTAGCGGCAGTATTTCGTTGTCCCTAAAGAAGCCTGTAGAACACAACGACAGCTCGTTAGCGGCAGTATTTCGTCGTCCCTAAAGAAGCCTGCAGAACACAACGACAGCTCGTTAGCGGCAGTATTTCGTCGTCCCTAAAGAAGCCTGCAGAACACAACGACAGCTCGTTAGCGGCAGTATTTCGTCGTCCCTAAAGAAGCCCGTAGAACACAACGACAGCTCGTTAGCGGCAGTATTTCGTCGTCCCTAAAGAAGCCTGCAGAACACAACGACAGCTCGTTAGCGGCAGTATTTCGTCGTCCCTAAAGAAGCCTGCAGAACACAACGACAGCTCGTTAGCGGCAGTATTTCGTCGTCCCTAAAGAAGCCTGCAGAACACAACGACAGCTCGTTAGCGGCAGTATTTCGTCGTCCCTAAAGAAGCCTGCAGAACACAACGACAGCTCGTTAGCGGCAGTATTTCGTCGTCCCTAAAGAAGCCCGTAGAACAACGACAACTCGTTAGCAGCAGTATTTCGTCGTCCCTAAAGAAGCCTGCAGAACACAACGACAGTTCGTTAGGTCAAACTATGCACGAGATATCCACATGTACAACACGCTTGGCAGTAATTCCCCAAGACAGGGATCTTGATTGAACGAGTAGAAAAGGGAAACATCTTCATTTAGTCAAGAAAGTTCAAGTTAAACCCCTTTTCAAACCGAGACGACAAGTCGCTAACGCCTCAGTATAAACCTCTCCTCTTAAAAAATAAAAATGGGGCTGTTTGAAAAGAAGATTTTAAAAACATCACACAAATGTTATTACAGCCAACATACAATAAATCCTGTGTGAAAGGTGTAGAAATTGACATCAGAGAAGCGGACATTTCAAACGTCGATCTAATACAGATATGCTCATTGTTTTGTCCTGTGCCCAGACTAGATGTACATAGCGTGGTATATTTCCCCAAACTTACCTTCAGTGTTCTGCCGTCTACTACTAGGTTGTTGACACACTGTATTGCTCTGAGGGCGTCTTCTGAGCGGATGTAAGTGACATAGGCACTGGCACTGGGACCCTTAGGGGGACAAGACCAAGACAATCAATGGATCAATCAATCTATGTACTTTATGTATTTCCCTTGTACTGGTGTTATGGCTGTATATCGTGTTAGTAATACATTTCTAATGCACTCCATCAACCAACCAAACGCCATCCATTTAAACTATAACATTACTGTCAATCATCCTCGCCCACAGGAAGTTCCCGCCCCCCACCTCATACCTGTGAGCCGGCGTATGAGGTGCTGTTGTTGATGACTACTTTATGGACCTTCCCAAACTTCACAAAATACTCGGGTCTCTTTAGAATCTGGGACGGACAGAGAAAACAGAGGGGCTGATGGGAAATGTAGTTTAGTCTACACATCAAAACATACAACTGTTATAATCAGGTTACAACAGGCAATTACGCTCCAAAGCTGTTACGATAAGACAGTCAGAACGAGAAAATAATTTCCATGATTTCTGATCCGTTTGGTTGGTGGTTTCTGATCCACAGTGAGGAGGTTTCTGATCCGCAGTGAGGAAGTTTCTGATCCGCAGTGAGGAAGTTTCTGATCCGCAGTGAGGAGGTTTCTGATCCGCAGTGAGGAGGTTTCTGATCCGCAGTGAGGAAGTTTCTGATCCGTAGTGAGGAAGTTTCTGATCCGCAGTGAGGAGGTTTCTGATCTGCAGTGAGGAAGTTTCTGATCCGCAGTGTTGGTGGTTTCTGATCCGTCATGTTGGTGGTTTCTGATCCGCAGTGAGGAGGTTTCTGATCTGCAGTGAGGAGGTTTCTGATCCGCAGTGAGGAGGTTTCTGATCCGCAGTGAGGAGGTTTCTGATCCGCAGTGAGGAGGTTTCTGATCTGCAGTGAGGAGGTTTCTGATCCGTTATGTTGGTGGTTTCTGATCCGTCATGTTGGTGGTTTCTGATCCGCAGTGAGGAAGTTTCTGATCTGCAGTGAGGAGGTTTCTGATCCGTTATGTTGGTGGTTTCTGATCCGTCATGTTGGTGGTTTCTGATCCGCAGTGAGGAGGTTTCTGATCCGCAGTGAGGAGGTTTCTGACCCGCAGTGAGGAGGTTTCTGACCCGTAGTGAGGAGGTTTCTGACCCGTAGTGAGGAGGTTTCTGACCCGTAGTGAGGAGGTTTCTGACCCGTTATGTTGGTGGTTTCTGATCTGCAGTGAGGAGGTTTCTGATCCGCAGTGAGGAGGTTTCTGATCTGTAGTGAGGAGGTTTCTGATCTGCAGTGAGGAGGTTTCTGATCCGCAGTGAGGAGGTTTCTGATCCGTAGTGAGGAGGTTTCTGATCCGTAGTGAGGGGGTTTCTGATCCGTTATGTTGGTGGTTTCTGTGGAAGGAGTCCAGGGTAGTGAGAGGGGTAAAAGAGGGAAGAGGTTGGTTGGTGGTTGCTATGGCCCGAGCCGCTGGGCGACGATAGTTTTGACATTCTGGTCACTCTCCGTCCACTTCGACCAGAGCTCAAGACATCTCTTTGCAGCCTTTGTTTGACCAATACACACACTCACTCTCTCTCTCTCTCTCTCTCTCTCTCTCTCTCTCTCTCTCTCTGAGACTGAGTGAAACCATTGGCAGTAGCAGCTGTGTGATAATCAAACACCACTATATCAGGCCAGCCAGAAACAACGAGGACAGACATGGGAAAATGTTGCTGGTCGTGTGCGTAGAAACAGCAGAGTGCACGTGAGCAGACGGGGTTCAACCGTGAGAGGATAGGACAACAGAAAGGTGTTGTCATGTCCAATTCCAACAGCATGGTAAACTCAGTATCTTCCTGACACTTCATGTCCACTTCCAATTCCAACAGCATTGTAAACTCTATCTTTCTTTCCATAGACATTTTTTTTTTTTTCTGTGAACAGATGAATATTGGTGTCCTGTCTATTTGTGTGGAGGGTTGTTGCTATGACGACCATCCGGGACCACGTCAGAACACGCCGTTGTTGTTGTCCTGTACTTATGTTGTTGTTGTTGTTGTTGTTGTTGTGTGGGAAATTAGCAAACAGAAAGGCTGATGCCTAGAAGCCAGCTAGCTAGTACACCAGATTCCAGACAAACCAGATTCCAGACAAACCAGATTCCAGACAAACCAGATTCCAGACACACCAGATTCCAGACAAACCAGATTCCAGACAAACCAGATTCCAGACAAACTATTTTTCCCCCTAGAGATTTTAGACAAGGTCTTTTGTTCTGGTGTTGTTGGGTTCACCAAAACCCTTCTGTTGTACATTACACTACAGAGGAAACTGCTCCAGCTTTCTGTTAATGGAGCCTTTTCACAACACTGAATAAATCACCAACTAGTGTGATTCTACATGAGGTTTAGTGATGGAATATTCCTGGGTCATTTATAGCCCCAGTGGGGATACAAAGCATATTACCCCACAAGCCTTACATTAAATCAAATTGGATTTTTCACATGCGCTGAATACAACCTTACACTGAAATGATTACTTACGAGTCCCGAACCAACAATAGCAGTTTTAAAAAATACAGATAAGAATAAGAAATAAATGTAACCAGTAATTAAAGAGCAGCAGTAAAATAACAATAGCGAGACTATAAAGAGGGGAGCACCGATACAGAGTCACTGTGGAAGGGGCACCGGTTAGTTGAGGTAGTATGAACATGTAGGTAGAGATATTAAAGTGACTATGCATAGATGACAACAGAGAGTAGCAGTGGTGTAAAGAGGAGGGGGGGGGGGGGGGGGGCAGGAATGTCAATAGTCTGGGTAGTCATTTAATTACTTTCCATTATAAACTGGCTTTGCCCTATAATCTCATCCTCTGCATATTATATCACACTCCACTGCCTCCAGAGTTACACATCTCTCTCTCTCTCCATCAGAGCTGACTGAGTCAACATCTCTCTTTCTCTCTCCCCCCGCTCCTTCCCTCCCTCTCTTCCTCTCCCCCCCTCCCTCCCTCTCTTCACCCCCGATCCTTCTCTCCCTCCCTCCCTCGCTCGCTCTCTTCCCCTCTCCCTCCCTCCCCATCCTCTCCCTCTCCCCCCCTCTCCCTACCTCCTCCTCTCCCTCTCCCCCTGTCCCTCCCTCTCTCTCCCCCTGTCTCTCCCCCTCCCTCCCTCCCTCTCTCTCCCCCTGTCTCTCCCCCTCCCTCCCTCCCTCTCTCTCCCCCTGTCTCTCCCCCTCCCTCCCTCCTCTCATTAAGTGAATTTACAGGAAGCAGGGAAGGAAAGGAAGGATAATCTCACAGCAGTCATTGATGACGACGATAATGAACAAATATTCCCTCTGTTGTTTTTAGGAGTGTTATTCTCAGATCTCCGGGTGTGTCTCTGTGTTCCTACCTCGGGGTCGGCCAGTCTCTGTGACAGCCCCACTAGAAACACCAGGTTTCTCTGCACCACCCTGACGCTGGCCAGGTGCTTCCTGTTTTCTGTCGTCTTCTGTTTCTTCTCCACCTGTTTGGCCTTCTTCTCATTCTTTATCCTCTGCAGCTCCTCCGCTGACAGGGGGTTGTAGACCGCTGGGTTCTCTGGGTAAGGCTGTTACAGAGACAGGAGAGAGAGGGGTTTGTACACCGCTGAGGCCTCTGGGTAAGGCTGTTAGAGAGACAGGAGAGAGAGGGGTTTGTACACCGCTGAGTTCTCTGGGTAAGGCTGTTAGAGAGACAGGAGAGAGAGGGGTCTGTACACCGCTGAGGTCTCTGGGTAAGGCTGGTACAGAGACAGGAGAGAGAGGGGTTGTACACCGCTGAGGCCTCTGGGTAAGGCTGTTAGAGAGACAGGAGAGAGAGGGGTGTGTTAGATAAAGGACAGGGATTTGTACACCTCTGTGTAAAGCTGTAGGCAGAGAGGCAGCACGTTACACCGCCCCCGAACTTTCCCAAGATTCCCCGGTTTCCTGTTGTTCCCAGAGCAGGCTATTCCCCAGTTTCCTGTTGTTACCAGAGCAGGCTATTCCCCAGTTTCCTGTTGTTACCAGAGCAGGCTATTCCCCAGTTTCCTGTTGTTACCAGAGCAGGCTATTCCCCAGTTTCCTGTTGTTACCAGAGCAGGCTATTCCCCGGTTTCCTGTTGTTCCCAGAGCAGGCTATAACCCAGTTTCCTGTTGTTACCAGAGCAGGCTATTCCCCAGTTTCCTGTTGTTCCCAGAGCAGGCTATTCCCCGGTTTCCTGTTGTTACCAGAGCAGGCTATTCCCCGGTTTCCTGTTGTTCCCAGAGCAGGCTATTCCCCGGTTCCCTGTTGTTCCCAGAGCAGGCTATTCCCCGGTTTCCTGTTGTTACCAGAGCAGGCTATTCCCCAGTTTCCTGTTGTTACCAGAGCAGGCTATTCCCCAGTTTCCTGTTGTTACCAGAGCAGGCTATTCCCCAGTTTCCTGTTGTTACCAGAGCAGGCTATTCCCCAGTTTCCTGTTGTTACCAGAGCAGGCTATTCCCCAGTTTCCTGTTGTTACCAGAGCAGGCAATTCCCCAGTTTCCTGTTGTTACCAGAGCAGGCTATTCCCCAGTTTCCTGTTGTTACCAGAGCAGGCTATTCCCCAGTTTCCCGTTGTTACCAGAGCAGGCTATTCCCCAGTTTCCCGTTGTTCCCAGAGCAGGCTATTCCCCAGTTTCCCGTTGTTACCAGAGCAGGCTATTCCCCAGTTTCCCGTTGTTCCCAGAGCAGGCTATTCCCCAGTTTCCCGTTGTTCCCAGAGCAGGCTATTCCCCAGTTTCCCGTTGTTCCCAGAGCAGGCTATTCCCCAGTTTCCCGTTGTTCCCAGAGCAGGCTATTCCCCAGCTTCCTGTTGTTACCAGAGCAGGCTATTCCCCAGTTTCCTGTTGTTCCCAGAGCAGGCTATTCCCCAGTTTCCTGTTGTTACCAGAGCAGGCTATTCCCCAGTTTCCTGTTGTTACCAGAGCAGGCTATTCCCCAGTTTCCTGTTGTTCCCAGAGCAGGCTACTCCCCAGTTATCTGTTGTTCCCAGAGCAGGCTATTCCCCAGTTTCCTGTTGTTCCCAGAGCAGGCTATTCCCCAGTTTCCTGTTGTTACCAGAGCAGGCTATTCCCCAGTTTCCTGTTGTTCCCAGAGCAGGCTATTCCCCAGTTTCCCGTTGTTCCCAGAGCAGGCTATTCCCCAGTTTCCCGTTGTTCCCAGAGCAGGCTATTCCCCAGTTTCCCGTTGTTACCAGAGCAGGCTATTCCCCAGTTTCCCGTTGTTACCAGAGCAGGCTATTCCCCAGTTTCCCGTTGTTCCCAGAGCAGGCTATTCCCCAGTTTCCCGTTGTTCCCAGAGCAGGCTATTCCCCAGTTTCCCGTTGTTCCCAGAGCAGGCTATTCCCCAGTTTCCTGTTGTTACCAGAGCAGGCTATTCCCCAGTTTCCTGTTGTTACCAGAGCAGGATATTCCCCAGTTTCCTGTTGTTACCAGAGCAGGCTATTCCCCAGTTTCCTGTTGTTACCAGAGCAGGCTATTCCCCAGTTTCCTGTTGTTCCCAGAGCAGGCTATTCCCCAGTTTCCCGTTGTTACCAGAGCAGGCTATTCCCCAGTTTCCCGTTGTTACCAGAGCAGGCTATTCCCCAGTTTCCCGTTGTTCCCAGAGCAGGCTATTCCAGTTTCCCGTTGTTCCCAGAGCAGGCTATTCCCCAGTTTCCCGTTGTTACCAGAGCAGGCTATTCCCCAGTTTCCCGTTGTTACCAGAGCAGGCTATTCCCCAGTTTCCTGTTGTTACCAGAGCAGGCTATTCCCCAGTTTCCCGTTGTTACCAGAGCAGGCTATTCCCCAGTTTCCCGTTGTTACCAGAGCAGGCTATTCCCCAGTTTCCCGTTGTTACCAGAGCAGGCTATTCCCCAGTTTCAAGTTGTTCCCAGAGCAGGCTATTCCCCAGTTTCCCGTTGTTACCAGAGCAGGCTATTCCCCAGTTTCCCGTTGTTCCCAGAGCAGGCTATTCCCCAGTTTCCCGTTGTTCCCAGAGCAGGCTATTCCCCAGTTTCCCGTTGTTCCCAGAGCAGGCTATTCCCCAGTTTCCCGTTGTTCCCAGAGCAGGCTATTCCCCAGCTTCCTGTTGTTCCCAGAGCAGGCTATTCCCCAGTTTCCTGTTGTTCCCAGAGCAGGCTATTCCCCAGTTTCCTGTTGTTACCAGAGCAGGCTATTCCCCAGTTTCCTGTTGTTACCAGAGCAGGCTATTCCCCAGTTTCCTGTTGTTACCAGAGCAGGCTATTCCCCAGTTTCCTGTTGTTACCAGAGCAGGCTATTCCCCAGTTTCCTGTTGTTACCAGAGCAGGCTATTCCCCAGTTTCCTGTTGTTACCAGAGCAGGCTATTCCCCAGTTTCCTGTTGTTACCAGAGCAGGCTATTCCCCAGTTTCCTGTTGTTACCAGAGCAGGCTATTCCCCAGTTTCCTGTTGTTACCAGAGCAGGCTATTCCCCAGTTTCCTGTTGTTCCCAGAGCAGGCTATTCCCCAGTTATCTGTTGTTCCCAGAGCAGGCTATTCCCCAGTTTCCTGTTGTTCCCAGAGCAGGCTATTCCCCAGTTTCCTGATGTTACCAGAGCAGGCTATTCCCCAGTTTCCTGTTGTTCCCAGAGCAGGCTATTTCCCAGTTTCCTGTTGTTCCCAGAGCAGGCTATTCCCCAGTTTCCCGTTGTTACCAGAGCAGGCTATTCCCCAGTTTCCCGTTGTTCCCAGAGCAGGCTATTCCCCAGTTTCCCGTTGTTACCAGAGCAGGCTATTCCCCAGTTTCCTGTTGTTACCAGAGCAGGCTATTCCCCAGTTTCCTGTTGTTACCAGAGCAGGCTATTCCCCAGTTTCCTGTTGTTACCAGAGCAGGCTATTCCCCAGTTTCCTGTTGTTACCAGAGCAGGCTATTCCCCAGTTTCCTGTTGTTACCAGAGCAGGCTATTCCCCAGTTTCCTGTTGTTACCAGAGCAGGCTATTCCCCAGTTTCCTGTTGTTCCCAGAGCAGGCTATTCCCCAGTTATCTGTTGTTCCCAGAGCAGGCTATTCCCCAGTTTCCTGTTGTTCCCAGAGCAGGCTATTCCCCAGTTTCCTGATGTTACCAGAGCAGGCTATTCCCCAGTTTCCTGTTGTTCCCAGAGCAGGCTATTCCCCAGTTTCCTGTTGTTCCCAGAGCAGGCTATTCCCCAGTTTCCCGTTGTTACCAGAGCAGGCTATTCCCCAGTTTCCCGTTGTTCCCAGAGCAGGCTATTCCCCAGTTTCCCGTTGTTCCCAGAGCAGGCTATTCCCCAGTTTCCCGTTGTTCCCAGAGCAGGCTATTCCCCAGTTTCCCGTTGTTACCAGAGCAGGCTATTCCCCAGTTTCCCGTTGTTACCAGAGCAGGATATTCCCCAGTTTCCTGTTGTTACCAGAGCAGGCTATTCCCCAGTTTCCTGTTGTTACCAGAGCAGGCTATTCCCCAGTTTCCTGTTGTTACCAGAGCAGGCTATTCCCCAGTTTCCTGTTGTTACCAGAGCAGGCTATTCCCCAGTTTCCTGTTGTTACCAGAGCAGGCTATTCCCCAGTTATCTGTTGTTCCCAGAGCAGGCTATTCCCCAGTTTCCTGTTGTTCCCAGAGCAGGCTATTCCCCAGTTTCCTGTTGTTCCCAGAGCAGGCTATTCCCCAGTTTCCTGTTGTTACCAGAGCAGGCTATTCCCCAGTTTCCTGTTGTTCCCAGAGCAGGCTATTCCCCAGTTTCCTGTTGTTCCCAGAGCAGGCTATTCCCCAGTTTCCTGTTGTTCCCAGAGCAGGCTATTCCCCAGTTTCCTGTTGTTACCATGGCAGGCTATTCCCCAGTTTCCTGTTGTTACCAGAGCAGGCTATTCCCCAGTTTCCTGTTGTTCCCAGAGCAGGCTATTCCCCAGTTTCCTGTTGTTCCCAGAGCAGGCTATTCCCCAGTTTCCTGTTGTTCCCAGAGCAGGCTATTCCCCAGTTTCCTGTTGTTCCCAGAGCAGGCTATTCCCCAGTTTCCTGTTGTTCCCAGAGCAGGCTATTCCCCAGTTTCCTGTTGTTCCCAGAGCAGGCTATTCCCCAGTTTCCTGTTGTTCCCAGAGCAGGCTATTCCCCAGTTTCCTGTTGTTCCCAGAGCAGGCTATTCCCCAGTTTCCTGTTGTTCCCAGAGCAGGCTATTCCCCAGTTTCCTGTTGTTCCCAGAGCAGGCTATTCCCCAGTTTCCTGTTGTTACCAGAGCAGGCTATTCCCCAGTTTCCTGTTGTTACCAGAGCAGGCTATTCCCCAGTTTCCTGTTGTTCCCAGAGCAGGCTATTCCCCAGTTTCATGTTGTTCCCAGAGCAGGCTATTCCCCAGTTTCCTGTTGTTCCCAGAGCAGGCTATTCCCCAGTTTCCTGTTGTTACCAGAGCAGGCTATTCCCCAGTTTCCTGTTGTTCCCAGAGCAGGCTATTCCCCAGTTTCCTGTTGTTCCCAGAGCAGGCTATTCCCCAGTTTCCTGTTGTTCCCAGAGCAGGCTATTCCCCAGTTTCCTGTTGTTACCAGAGCAGGCTATTCCCCAGTTTCCTGTTGTTCCCAGAGCAGGCTATTCCCCAGTTTCCCGTTGTTACCAGAGCAGGCTATTCCCCAGTTTCCCGTTGGTCCCAGAGCAGGCTATTCCCCAGTTTCCCGTTGTTACCAGAGCAGGCTATTCCCCAGTTTCCCGTTGTTCCCAGAGCAGGCTATTCCACAGTTTCCCGTTGTTACCAGAGCAGGCTATTCCCCAGTTTCCCGTTGTTACCAGAGCAGGCTATTCCCCAGTTTCCCGTTGTTACCAGAGCAGGCTATTCCCCAGTTTCCCGTTGTTACCAGAGCAGGCTATTCCCCAGTTTCCCGTTGTTACCAGAGCAGGCTATTCCCCAGTTTCCTGTTGTTACCAGAGCAGGCTATTCCCCAGTTTCCTGTTGTTCCCAGAGCAGGCTATTCCCCGGTTTCCTGTTGTTCCCAGAGCAGGCTATTCCCCAGTTTCCTGTTGTTACCAGAGCAGGCTATTCCCCAGTTTCCTGTTGTTCCCAGAGCAGGCTATTCCCCAGTTTCCTGTTGTTACCAGAGCAGGCTATTCCCCAGTTTCCTGTTGTTACCAGAGCAGGCTATTCCCCAGTTTCCTGTTGTTACCAGAGCAGGCTATTCCCCAGTTTCCTGTTGTTCCCAGAGCAGGCTATTCCCCAGTTTCCTGTTGTTACCAGAGCAGGCTATTCCCCAGTTTCCTGTTGTTACCAGAGCAGGCTATTCCCCAGTTTCCTGTTGTTACCAGAGCAGGCTATTCCCCAGTTTCCTGTTGTTCCCAGAGCAGGCTATTCCCCAGTTTCCTGTTGTTCCCAGAGCAGGCTATTCCCCAGTTTCCCGTTGTTACCAGAGCAGGCTATTCCCCAGTTTCCCGTTGTTACCAGAGCAGGCTATTCCCCAGTTTCCCGTTGTTACCAGAGCAGGCTATTCCCCAGTTTCCTGTTGTTACCAGAGCAGGCTATTCCCCAGTTTCCTGTTGTTACCAGAGCAGGCTATTCCCCAGTTTCCTGTTGTTACCAGAGCAGGCTATTCCCCAGTTTCCTGTTGTTACCAGAGCAGGCTATTCCCCAGTTTCCTGTTGTTACCAGAGCAGGCTATTCCCCGGTTTCCTGTTGTTCCCAGAGCAGGCTATTCCCCGGTTTCCTGTTGTTCCCAGAGCAGGCTATTCCCCGGTTTCCTGTTGTTCCCAGAGCAGGCTATTCCCCAGTTTCCCGTTGTTCCCAGAGCAGGCTATTCCCCAGTTTCCCGTTGTTCCCAGAGCAGGCTATTCCCCAGTTTCCCGTTGGGGTAGGGGGTAGACTAGGGCAGGGTTTAGGGTAGGATATGGGGTAGAGGGTAGACCAGGGTAGCCTACCTTTCTGCAGGCAGGGCAGAGGGTAGACTAGGGCAAGGTTTAGGGTAGGATATGGGGTAGGGGTTAGACTAGGGTAGTGTTTAGGGTAGGATATGGGGTAGGGGTTAGACTAGGGCAGGGTTTAGGGTAGGATATGGGGTAGGGATTAGACTAGGGTAGGGTTTAGGGTAGGATATGGGGTAGGGGTACACTAGGGCAGGGTTTAGGGTAGGATATGGGGTAGACTAGGGTAGCCTACCTTTCTGCAGGCAGGGCAGAGGCCGTTCTCGTCTGTGCGGATCCGGTGCCAACAGAAACGACAGATCTGGTAGCCGCAGGTGCAGGGGAAGAAGTTGGCATCGTCCGTCTCCAGCGGCTCCAAACACAGCGGACACTCCATAGGATCCATTTCCTTCACCTCTGGACTGCAGGATATCCAAGACAACGAGCAGAGAGAGACACGTGGCAGAGGGCAGCGCAGGCTGGAAAGAGACGTCGGGGGGGGATATTACAACACTGAACAGATAGTCCCACCAGTGGACAAAGTGTGTTGAATTTGGAAACAGGAAATGAGCTTTGAAAGTGTGTTGAATTGCAGGAAATGAGCTTTGAAAGTGTGTTGAATTGCAGGAAATGAGCTTTGAAAGTGTCACATTTCCTTTCCGCCAAACAAGAGGGAAGGGAACAGTTTTGGGGGAAGCATTTTGTCTCGAGGTGGACGTTCGTAACGATGTCGATAAACAATTACATCTATCCGAACCGTTGCCACCTAGGAAATTAGTGACCAGACCTTCTCAGATAGTATCTGGTTGAGTACCCCTGGTGTGAGTGTTAATAGTATCTGGTTGAGTACCCCTGGTGTGAGTGTTAATAGTATCTGGTTGAGTACCCCTGGTGTGAGTGTTAATAGTATCTGGTTGAGTACCCCTGGTGTGCTGGTTGAGTACCCCTGGTGTGAGTGTTAGTAGTGTCTGGTTGAGTACCCCTGGTGTGAGTGTTAACAGTATCTGGTTGAGTACCCCTGGTGTGAGTGTTAATAGTATCTGGTTGAGTACCCCTGGTGTGAGTGTTAATAGTATCTGGTTGAGTACCCCTGGTGTGAGTGTTAATAGTATCTGGTTGAGTACCCCTGGTGTGCTGGTTGAGTACCCCTGGTGTGAGTGTTAGTAGTGTCTGGTTGAGTACCCCTGGTGTGAGTGTTAACAGTATCTGGTTGAGTACCCCTGGTGTGAGTGTTAATAGTATCTGGTTGAGTACCCCTGGTGTGCTGGTTGAGTACCCCTGGTGTGAGTGTTAATAGTATCTGGTTGAGTACCCCTGGTGTGAGTGTTAACAGTATCTGGTTGAGTACCCCTGGTGTGAGTGTTAACAGTATCTGGTTGAGTACCCCTGGTGTGAGTGTTAACAGTATCTGGTTGAGTACCCCTGGTGTGAGTGTTAACAGTATCTGGTTGAGTACCCCTGGTGTGAGTGTTAACAGTATCTGGTTGAGTACCCCTGGTGTGAGTGTTAACAGTATCTGGTTGAGTACCCCTGGTGTGAGTGTTAACAGTATCTGGTTGAGTACCCCTGGTGTGAGTGTTAATAGTGCTGTACAGAACCAATGACCAACAAAGCATACTGACTACACGGTACCGTACAGAGAAACAATCATTGGCTTAAAAGGTTTCTGGTTGACCATGTGTCTGAGTGAGTCTCAACCAACCACTGAGAGAAAGAAAGGCTTTTATGTCCCAGCCGTGTGGCCTGTTTTCCGCTCAGCCATTTGAGGAATTAAATTGATTTAGTGGTCTAGACCTCGTTAAAATTCTCATGTTCCTCTACCCAGAGAGAGATGAGAAGAGCCATTGGAGAGGTTGAAACACAGGCCTATGCTTTAAGTCTTAAGTGAACACTACACATAATGAGTTGCTGTTTCCGGTGTTAACCGGCTAAAGTCTTCCGGCGTGCTTTGGTTCGGTTGGCGCCGAGGACCTCATCTACGCCAACCGAAACCAGCTCCATACTCCCTTAAAAAGACCTTCACTTGAAAAATGAGGGGGAACAAAACGGCACTAGTACTGTTTGTCCATCTAGAGACGCCGTAGCCAGTATATTCTGACTATTCCTCAAAATAGTCAGAATTAAAATCTAAGAATCTAACTCAAGAAAAATCGGTCAGTAATTTTGACGTGGAGAACACAGGCGTCCAATTTTATATCCAACACTAAATATGTGCATTATTTCTCAAGTCAAAAAAAGTTGCAAGGCGGCGGTGATTCCTCGATGAACCAAACTTCTCTTTGACTTGGTCTAGCAGAGAGAAAGAGAGAAAAAAAAGTCTTGTGCACAAACATCCCGAAAGAACCCTCGTCAAAGACCAAAAACACCATAAAATGTCCTGATACACGAAGGAACGGTCCTGAACTGTTTTAGATGGGAAGACAAGAAGATATAAACTAACCAGAGTCTCGTGAGGGTAATAACGGCAGCCTAATTAAAAACTGCCGTCAACAACATACCCAAAACGCTACACCCGTACTCATCAACATTCTCTGCAAAGCCTCGTCATGTGACGACTGACGTCTGAAGAGTGGAGATATTTATAAACTGATAGAGCAGACGTCTGGTGTGACGTGAGGAGTGTTGTATGTGTCAGGGAAGGTGTGAATCATAAGAACTATGAGCATACAGACTACAGGTACACAGTGCCTTGGGAAAGTATTCAGACCCCTTCCCTACTTTCCACCTTTGGTTACGTTACAGCCTTGTTCTAAAATGGATTGAATCATTTGTCCCTCAGTCTAAACACAATACCTCAATAATGACATCACAACACCCCGTAATGACGTCACAACACCCCGTAATGACGTCACAACACCCCGTAATGACATCACAACACCCCATAATGACATCACAACACCCCGTAATGACATCACAACACCCCATAATGACATCACAACACCCCATAATGACATCACAACACCCCATAATGACATCACAACACCCCATAATGACATCACAATACCCCATAATGACATCACAATACCCAATAATGACAAAGCCAAAACAGGTTTTTAGAAATGTTAGCATAAGTATTCAGACCCTTTGCTATGAGACTTGAAAATGAGCTCGTATGCATCCTGTTTCCATTGATCATCCTTGAGATATATTCTGCAACTTGATTGGAGTCCACCTGTGGTAAATTCAATTGATTGGAAATGATTTGGAAAGGCACACACCTGTCGATATAAGGTGCCACAGTTGACAGTGCATGTCAGAGCAAAAATCAAGCCATGGGGTCGAAAGATTTGCCTGGAGAGCTCCGAGACAGGATTATGTTGAGGCACAGATCTGGGGAAGGATACCAAAAAAATGTCTGCATCATTGAAGGTCTCCAAGAACACAGTGGCCTCCATCAATCTAAAATGGAAGAAGTTTGGATTCAACAAGACTCTTCCTATAGCTGGCCGCCCGGCCAAACTGAGCAATCAGGGGAGAAGGGCTATGGTCTGGGAGGTAACAATGAACCCGATGGTCACTGACAGAGCTCCAGCGTTCCTCTGTGGAGATGGGAGAACCTTCCAGAAGGACAACCACCTCTGCAGCACTTCACCAATCAGGCATTTATGGTAGAGTGGACAGATGGAAGCCACTCCTCAGTAAAAGGCACATGACAGCCCACTTGGAGTTTGCCAAAAGGCACCTAAAGAACTCAGACCATGAGAAACAAGATTCTCTGGTCTGATGAAACCAAGATTGAACTCTTTGGCCTGAATATCAAGCGTCATGTCTGGATGAAACCTGGCACCATCCCTACGGTGAAGCATGGTGGTGGCAGCATCATGCTGTGTGGATATTTTTCAGCTGCAGGGACTGGAAGACAAGTCAGGACAGAGGGAAAGATGAACGGAGCAAAGTACAGAGAGATCCCTTGATGAAAACCTGCTCCAGAGCGCTCAGGACCTCAAACTGGGGCGGAGGTTCACCTTCCAACAGGACAACGACCCGAAGCACATAGCAAAGACAGCGCATGAGTGGCTTCAGGACAAGTCTCAATGTCCTCGAGTGGCCCAGCCAGAGCCCGGACTTGAACCTGATTGAACATCTCTGGAGAAACCTGAAAATAGCTGTCAGAGCTTGAGAGGATCTGCACAGAACAATGGGAGAAACTTCCAGAATAGAAGTAGCGTCATACCCAAGAAGACTCGAGGATGTAATCGCTGCCAACGGTGCTTCAACAAAGTACTGAGTAAAGGGTCTGAATACTTGTGTAAATGTGATCTGTTTTTTTTTTTTTATAGATATATACATTTGCTAAATAACAGTTTTTGCTTTGTCATTACGGGGTATTGTGATGTCATTACGGGGTATTGTGATGTCATTACGGGGTATTGTGATGTCATTATGGGGTATTGTGTGTAGATCGACGAGGGGAAAAGACACGTTCATCCATTTTTAGAAAACGTCTGTAACGTAACAAAATGGGGGAAAAAAAGTCAAGGGGTCTGAATACTTTCCGAATGCCAAGTCACTAACACACAGGGACACACACAAAGGAAGAAAGAATCTCTCCCTCACACACACACACAGAAATGGGGATAGGAAGAAAGAATCTCTCTCTCACACTCACACCCCCCCCCCCCATATGGAAGGATAAAATCAGACCGGCTGAGTCAGAGACACACTGGAAGACTCCCCCAGAGAGGATCGTGGGTAAATAACAACTCATCAAGCTCTCATCAGGATGTCTCATCAGAGAGCGAGAGAGAGACACAGCATGCCTGTCTGTAAAAAAAAGCTCTGAATGGATGTGCTGGACAATAACAAGGGCCTTTTACAATCCATCCCATCACACCGGAAGACTCCCCCAGAGAGGATCATGGGTAAATAACAACATCCCCAGACATCTGTCTTTTTAATTGGGAAAGGATCCCCTACTTCTAAAGTGATTTACTCTAACAGTAAGCAATACAACACATACACTACATGACGAACGGTATGAGGACACCTGCTCGTCCAACAACTCATTCCAAAATGATGGCCATTAATACGGAGTTGGCCCCGCCCCTTTGCTGCTGTAACAGCCTCCACTCTTCTGGGAAGGCTTTCCACTAGATGTTGGAACATTTCTGCAGGGGGACTTGCTTCCATTCAGCCACAAGAGCATTAGTGAGGTCGGGCACTGATGTTGGGCGATTAGGCTTGGCTCGCAGTCAGTGTTCTAATTCATCACGAAGGTGTTCGATTTGGTTGAGGTCAGGGCTCTATGCAGGTCAGTCAAGTTCTTCCACACTGATCTTGACAAACCATTTCTGTATTGACCTCACTTTGTGCACGGGGGGCATTGTCATGCTGAAACAGGAAAGGGCCTTCCCCAAACTGTCGCCACAAAGTTGGAAGAACAGAATTGTCTAGAATGTCATTGTACGCTGTAGCGTTAAGATTTTCCTTCACTGGAACTAAGGGGCCCGAACCATGAAAAACAGCCCCAGACCATTATTCCTCCTCTACCAAACTTTACAGTTGGCACTATGCATTAAGCAGGTAGCGTTATCTTGGCATCCGTTAAACCTTGATTTGTCTGTAGGACTGCCAGAAGGTGAAGCGTGATTCATCACTCCATAGAACTATCTGCTCGATTTTATACACCCGTTACCAACGGCTGTGGCTGAATTAGCTGAATCCACTCATTTGAAGGGGTGACCACATACTTTTCTATATAAATTGTAGGCCTAAAGGGCAAATAACCAATTTCACTCCATGTTTCATGCTTAGAGATGCATTTTATTTTGTTATTTCCAGGGCAACATATTGGTTAGCAAAGCCTTCGCCGTTTTCTCCTCAAACTTTAAAATATCCTTTTTGTTTTACAAAACAATGGTCTCTTGAGGATGCTTTAGGCTGACACCTGGGCCTGCATGACTATCAACAAGTCCTGGTGCAAAGACCAAAGTTCAACTCAGGCTGAATTCTGTTCTGGTTCTCACAGAGAGAGAATGTCTCTTCAGGCTGACACACACACACACACACACACACGGGGTAGAGGAAGGGGGAGTCTAAAAATACACTGTCCCATCCCCAGCACGGAGAGAGGAGGAGGAGGAGCCAGCTCCCATCCCCAGCACGGAGAGAGGAGGAGGAGGAGCCAGCTCCCATCCCACGCCCAGAGAGAGGAGGAGGAGGAGCCAGCTCCCATCCCACGCCCGGAGAGAGGAGGAGGAGGAGCCAGCTCCCATCCCCAGCCCGGAGAGAGGAGGAGGAGGAGGAGCCAGCTCCCATCCCACATAGCCCTTCTTATACCCCTGCCCTTCTTCTCCTGCCTGCTCTACATGTAAGGCCACCAGCCTTTCCTGGGGTCGACCCCGTCATGCAGCCCAAATAGATCCCTATTCCCTATATAGTACACTACTTTAGACTAGAACCCTATTCCCTATATAGTACACTACTTTAGACCAGAGCCCTATTCCCTATATAGTGCACTACTTTAGACCAGAGCCCTATTCCCTATATAGTACACTACTTTAGACCAGAGCCCTTTTCCCTATATAGTGCACTACTTTAGACCAGAACCCTATTCCCTATATAGTACACTACTATAGACCAGAGCCCTATTCCCTATATAGTGCACTACTTTAGACCAGAGCCCTATTCCCTATATCGTGCACTACTTTAGACCAGAGCCCTATTCCCTATATCGTGCACTACTTTAGACCAGAGCCCTATTCCCTATATCGTGCACTACTTTAGACCAGAGCCCTATTCCCTACATTGTGCACTACTTTAGACCAGAGCCCTATTCCCTATATCGTGCACTGCTTTAGACCAGAGCCCTATTCCCTATATAGTGCACTACTATAGACCAGACCCCTTGTGATAAAGTAGCGCACTATAAAGAGAGTAGGGTGCCATTTGGGGGACAACCCCACTGGACACAGGCCAGAGGTGGGGTATCCGAGTGGGCCCTACCCTGATTGGATGGGTGATAGGCCTGCAGAGTGGAGCTTGTCTGACTCACGCTCCTGCACGTGTCCAGTATGAAATTAGAAAACAGCCACGGGCGCATTTTATCCTCCCAGTTAAGGTACTGTACAGCGTTGAGACTCGGGCAGTGGTTTCCCAGGATGCCGTCACGGTAAGATCTGTCTGTCTGGCTACGGAGGGAACCACCACTGTGGTCGTTCCTACCAGGGGGCGTAGAGTGGAGTCTGCACCATATACTCTCACTAGTGGGGTCCCCCAGGGCTCGGTTCTAGGCCCTCTCCTCTTCTCTCTATAGACCAAGTCACTGCTCCTCTCATGGTCTCTCCGATCATTGCTATGCATTGACAATCCACTACTCTTCCACATTTACTCAATATTATTTATTTTTTTAAATTATTTCTCTCAAAACCTTTTGTATGTTGTCCAATAGAATAATCTGTACTCTTTACTAATGTGTCAAAAAAAACTAGAAAAATATTTTAGGGACCCCACCGCAGTTTCCCTGCGACAACACTAGGGGTCGCCACCCCACCTTTGAATAGCACTGCTCTATAACATCAGCAGAGTGACATACCACTGCTCTATAACATCAGCAGAGTGACATACCATCAGCAGAGTGACATACCACTGCTCTATAACATCAGCAGAGTGACATACCACTGCTCTATAACATCAGTAGAGTGACATACCATCAGCAGAGTGACATACCACTGCTCTATAACATCAGCAGAGTGACATACCATCAGCAGAGTGACATACCACTGCTCTATAACATCAGCAGAGTGACATACCACTGCTCTATAACATCAGTAGAGTGACATACCATCAGCAGAGTGACATACCATCAGCAGAGTGACATACCACTGCTCTATAACATCAGTAGAGTGACATACCACTGCTCTATAACATCAGCAGAGTGACATACCACTGCTCTATAACATCAGCAGAGTGACATACCACTGCTCTATAACATCAGCAGAGTGACATACCACTGCTCTATAACATCAGCAGAGTGACATACCACTGCTCTATAACATCAGTAGAGTGACATACCACTGCTCTATAATATCAGACTTTACATCACACAGGAAGTGGCGCAGGTCCTAACCCAGGCACTTGTCATCTCCAGTTTAGACTGCTGCAACTTTGTTGTCTGGGCACCCCGATGAGCCATCCTTATCCACAATTTTTTTCATTTGACCTTTATTTAACTTGGCAAGTCAGTTAAGAACAAATTCTTATTTTACACGACAGCCGAGGAAGAGTGGGTTAACTGCCTTGTTCAGGGGCACAACGATTTTTACCTTGTCAGCTCAGGGATTTGATCCAGCAACCTTTCAGGATACTGGCACAACGCTCTAACCACTAGGCTACCTGCCACCCCATAATGAATGACACAGCCCGCCTGGTCGTTCAACCTTCCTAAATCCTCCCGTGTCACCTCGCTCCTACGCACACTCCACTGGCTTCCAGTCGAAGCTCGCATCATCTTCAACACCATGGTGTTTACCTACGGAGGAGCAAGAGGAACGGTCCCTCCCTACCTTCAGGCTATGATCAAACCCTACACCCCAACCTGAGCACTCCGTCCTGCGACCCCCTGGTCTCTTGGCCCCAACTACCTTCAGGCTATGATCAAACCCTACACCCCAACCTGAGCACTCCGTCCTGCCACACCCTGGTCTCTTGGCCCTAACTACCTTCAGGCTATGATCAAACCCTACACCCCAACCTGAGCACTCCGTCCTGCCACCTCTGGTCTCTTGGCCCTAACTACCTTCAGGCTATGATCAAACCCTACACCCCAACCCGAGCTCTCCGTTCCTGCCACAGCACTCCGTCCTGCCACGCCTGGTCTGTTGGGCCTCCCAACTAGGGCTGGGAAATATGGCCTAAAAATCATATCTTGCTTTTTTCAAATGTAAGGGTGATTCACAAATATATATATATATACACACACACACACACACATACACGCACCAGCTTGGTTCACAAGTTTCTAAACCATCTTTGGTATAGTTTCACCATAATATTTACATTGAGGAAGTGTGATCATAATCATTATATTTCCTGTAGTTACGTTCGCCTCCCATGGTCTGTTCTGGACTCAAGACTGCGAAGAGACCACTGGTGGCATGTCTTGTGGGGGTATGCATGTCCGAGGTGCGTGCTCTTTGTTTAAAAACAGACAGCTCGGTGCTTTCAACCTCTCACTAATACAAGTAGTGATGAAGTCAGATCTCTCCTCTACTTTGAACCAGGAGAGATTGACATGCATATTATTAATGTTTGCTCTCTGTCTACATCCGAGGGCCAGCCGCGCTGCCCTGTTCTGAGCCTTGTAAAAACCGCCATGCAGAGAAGATGGACGGAATCCAAACATTAAAACAGAATTGAACAATATTCAGTAAAGTTTATCATAAGACATGAACAGAATGCTTCAGTGATTCGTATTTCCTGCAACTTTCTGAACAGGCAACGAGATCCCCTGTGTGTATGTGCCGGTCTACCACTTTGTGTAGACGTTAGCAAAAATGCGACTATAAACAGTCTTCTGGTAGATGGAAAGGCTTTCCCAAAAACTTTCTCAATTAAATGTTAACTACAAAGTAGCCTATTGCCTACCTGGCAGAATGGTATCTTGATTATTTACAAACTCTACCATCATGTGCACTACAAAAACACTGCTAAACAACAGCCTCTGTAACTGTTTTAAAGTCACCATTGGCCTCATGGTGAAATTCTGAGCGGTTTCCTTCCTCTCCGGCAACTTAGTTAGAAAGGACGTCTATCTTTGTAGTGACTGGGTGTATTGATACACCCTCCAGAGTGTAATTAATAAATTCACTACGCTCAAAGGGATATTCAATGTATTTTTTTCTTCCCCATCTAACAAGCTCCCTGGTCTTTGTGGTTGAATCTGTGTTTGAAAAACACTGCGGAACCTTAAAGATAATTGTATGTGTGGGGTACAGAGATGAGGTAGTCATTCAGAAATCATGTTAAACACTATTGTACACAGTGAGTCCATGCAACTTGTGACTCAACTCAATATCATTCTAATACATATGTAAAGACTTGTAAAAAACATAATTCCACTTTGACATTACTATACGGGGTGTTGTGTGTAGGCCAGTGACAAACTAATCTAAATGTTATGAATTTTAAATTATGGGTGTAACAACAAAATGTGATAAAACTGAAGTGGTGTGAAAACTTTAAGGGGACTGACTGTATTTGACAGATGCTTTACACTTTTAAATAAGCCGGTCAAGTGACGCGAATGTAGCTAGCTAGCGCTAGCGTATGAAGCTAGGAACTCTCTGTAGGCTAGCTAGCTAACCAGACAACCCAACAATAATAAACAAAACTGAATACTAATGACATTCTAAAATACTATTTTCATATTATAAACAAAAACACTACACTACTTTTAGACGTATAAAACAGGTTTTCAAACGAGAAAGAAGTGTCAGGTTTGCTATCTGTTAGCTAGCTAGGTTTAGCATTAGCAAAGAAGAAGGAAAACCGTTCAACACTGACAGTGCGGCCTACCTCTTCCCGGCAAAGCCTGGGACTTTCCTACTCAGATTGGCCCCCAAGACCTGCAAGCATTTTGGGCGAACCTTTTGACTTTTCCCACTGCTCTTATAACATTAACTTCGAAGACAGGGGTGGGATATTTGTGGTGGGTTTGTACTCCATCCCGATTTACTTTTGTAATCATTGCAAGCTATCTGGCGCTAGTTTTCAGGCGAGAGTTTGAGTTACTCACCCTGTCTATTTTTGCTGGGATTTCTCTCCAGGGGATATCCAGACCAAACTGGGGCAGGGATTGATAATATTTCTGAGCTTGCAACTGTATTTCAGTCAGCGTTTATATTCAATTCTAGTTGTCCCTCTTGAGAAAACGCCTTGCTTTTTCTCTTTCAGCCTCTGTGTAATGATAGCGGTACCTTCTCTTCTTCTCTTCGTGTTGGTCTGACAGACTAGAGGCTTTGTTGCGTATCACTGCCTTTCACAGGTCGGAGTGTGAATTGCACGTTTTGTTCAAATCAAATCAAATCGTATCGGTCACGTACACATATTTAGCTGATGTTATTGCAGGTGTGGCGAAATGATTGTGTTCCTAGCTCCAGCAGTGCAGTGGTATCCCCTTCACAAAAAACGATAAAGGGGAATGGGATTTTCTTTTTTTATTGCACCACAATCTAACCCTACCACATGAGGCTGATGAGGGGAGGATGGCTACTTCGGCTGCTACCAGATCCTACAAAAGGATTACGGCCTGGGGGGGCTGGAACCCCTTCTCTCATAACCCCATGTAGTTCTTCTGCACTAAAAGCTCTGACGCCCAATAACTTATCTGCTGCTGATACCAGATCAACCTTCTGCGATTTCCATTCCATTTGTGTGGTACAATTAATGACCATAGAAATAAAAACTCAAGAAATCATACCTTACTAAAACTAATTCTCTCTGTCTCTCTCTCTCTCTCTCTCTCTCTTCAGGCCTACTCACTGACGGGCTCCCAGTGAAATCACTTACCCTTGGGCTATCTTCTAGTCTCTTCACTGCCTCAGCATAGGGAACTTTCTTCCCCACTCGAAACTGGCAATCTCAACCTGTCTGTATCTCACAGCGCACTTCGCATCCCCAGCTGCAGTTAACACACAGTGCTTTTTTCTATACCAACTCTATCCCAACTTTACACTCCCTCTGACCATGCCCTCCTGCACATCTACCTTTTACACAATGCTGCAACATGTCTGAATCCTTGGCACCTAAAGCACCGTAGCGGGTTCGGAACATGGGCCCTCACAGAATATCAAATATAACCTAACCTGACCTTATCAGGTGGAAACTCTGTGTCAAAGCTAACCAAACAGACAGGGAATTGCCACCGGGGCTACATCTCATCAAACGGCGGGCGTCACAAATACCAGCAATATTATTTTTTTCCATTTGATCCACCCCACTGATCACTCCTTTGAGCCGCGCCCTGCTCCGGATTGCAAAGCACGACACAGGTTGAGCCCTGAGACGCGTGACAGAGAGCGCCTGCAGCCTCTGGGCAAAGGATGCAGAAAAACAATAAAAACAATTACACTTTTCAAAACTTTGACAGATTTAACCGCTGCCAGTTTGTTTTTCAACCAGCTTGACACGACATACACCACATGGCCAAAAGTATGTGGACACCTGCTCGTACAACATCTCATTCAAAATCATGGGCATTAATATGGGATTGGCTCCGCCCCTTTGCTGCTGTAACATCCTCCACTCTTCTGGGAAGGCTTTCCACTAGATGTTGGAACATTGCTGCTATAACAGCCTCCACTCTTCTGGGAAGGCTTTCCACTAGATGTTGGAACATTGCTGCTATAACAGCCTCCACTCTTCTGGGAAGGCTTTCCACTAGATGTTGGAACATTGCTGTTATAACAGCCTCCACTCTTCTGGGAAGGCTTTCCACTAGATGTTGGAACATTGCTGCTATAACAGCCTCCACTCTTCTGGGAAGGCTTTCCACTAGATGTTGGAACATTGCTGTTATAACAGCCTCCACTCTTCTGGGAAGGCTTTCCACTAGATGTTGGAACATTGCTGCTATAACAGCCTCCACTCTTCTGGGAAGGCTTTCCACTAGATGTTGGAACATTGCTGCTATAACAGCCTCCACTTTTCTGGGAAGGCTTTCCACTACACTTGCTTCCATTCAGCCACAAGAGCATTAGTGAGGTCGGGCACTGATGTTGGGCGATTAGGCCTGGCTCGCAGTCAGCGTTCTAATTCATCACGAAGGTGTTCGATTTGGTTGAGGTCAGGGCTCTGTGCAGGTCAGTCAAGTTCTTCCACCCTGATCTTGACAAACCATTTCTGTATGGACCTCGCTTTGTACACGGGGGGCCTTGTCATCGTGAAACAGGAAAGGGCTTTCCCCATACTGTTGCCACAAAGTTGGAAGCACAGAATCGTCTAGAATTAAAATGTATGCTGTAGCGTTAAGATTTCTCTTCACTGGAACTAAGGGGGAAGGCCGAACCATGAAAAACAGCCCCAGACCATTTTTCCTGATCCACCAAACTTTACAGTTGACATTGGGGCAGGTAGCGTTCCAAAGCCAGATTCATCCGTCAGACTGCCAGATGGTGAAACGTGATCCATCACTCCAGAGAACACGTTTCCACTGCTCCAGAGTCCAATGGCAATGATCTTTACAACACTCCAGTCAATGCTTGGCATTGCCCATGGTGGTCTTAGGCTTGTGTGCGGCTGCTTGGCCATGGAAACCACTCTACATAAAGCTCCCAACGAATAGTTATTGGACTGGCGTTGCTTCCAGAGGCAGTTTGGAACTCAGTAGTGAGTGTTGCAACCAAGGACAGATGATTTTTTAGGTGCTACGCGGTTCAGCACTCGGCGGTCCCGTTCTGTGCGTTTGTGTGGCCTACCACTTCGTGGCTGAGCCGTTGTTGCTCCTAGACATTTCCATTTCACAATAACAGTACTTAGAGTTGACCGGGCCAGCTCTAGCAGGGCAGATTTTTGAAAAACTAACTTGTTGGAAAGATGGCATCCTTTAAATGGTGCCAAGTTGAAAGTAATTGAACTCTTCAGTAAGGCCATTCTACTGCCAGTGTTTGTCTATGGAGATTGCATGGCTGTGTGCTCGATTTTATACACCTGTCAGCAATGGGTGTGGCTGAAATAGGGCAGGCTTAACTTCAGAGCAAACCACTAGTGCCATTTAGACATTCTCAAGATTCTCAAATACATCTAAAAGGATGTTTACTTGGATTGTACTCAGGAGATGTTTCTTTGTACTCAGGAGACAAAGGTTTGTAGTAGGCGCCATTGTTTCGCCTTTGTCGCGTCGTCTCACTTTCTCTACCGACTTCTCTCTTCTGCATTACCTTCTCACCACCATCTTAAATTGGAATAGAGAGGAGGGAAAATGGGAGACCATTAACAACTCGCTGCTCCTCCTGCTGCTGCTCCCCTCTCCTGCTGCTCCTCCTGCTGCTGCTCCCCCTGCTGCTGCTCCTCCTGCTGCTGCTGCTCCTGCTGCTCCTGCTGCTCCCCTCTCCTGCTGCTCCCCTCTCCTGCTGCATGTGCTGCTTCTTCTGTGGTTTTTATATGACGGTTGGCAACCAACTTTAAGGTGCATTACTACCACCAACTGGAGTGGAGTGCGGACCAGAGACAGAGAAGGTCGGAATCCTACCCATTATTCTCATCTCCTTAAGGCAACGATATAAATCATTAAATACGACTATATCCTGAAGATTTCCCCAGCAGTTCACTTAAAGCTCTTCAACACCATTACTCCTTAAAATATAATAACTATCTCTCCCCCTTTCCCCCATCCCATATTGCTGGCACTAAAATAGAATGTGTTCCTTTGTCTCCATCTCCTCTGGTTAGCGATGACACCTCCCAGTCGGATGCTTTCCCACCAATCAACTGTTAAGCCTGGTGTGTCCAAACCTTTGTTTCCTCCGTTCCCTCTCCACCTGAGAATGTTCCTGTCGTCACCTTTTCCTGGATCTTATACAGGTGTCTTTCCATTGGTTTCTCCCTGTTCCACAACTCTTTCCATTGGTTTCTCCCTGTTCCACAACTCTTTCCATTGGTTTCTCCCTGTTCCACAACTCGTTCCATTGGTTTCTCCCTGTTCCACAACTCTTTATATTGGTTTCTCCCTGTTCCACAACTCTTTCCATTGGTTTCTCCCTGTTCCACAACTCTTTCCATTGGTTTCTCCCTGTTCCACAACTCGTTCCATTGGTTTCTCCCTGTTCCACAACTCGTTCCATTGGTTTCTCCCTGTTCCACAACTCGTTCCATTGGTTTCTCCCTGTTCCACAACTCGTTCCATTGGTTTCTCCCTGTTCCACAACTCTTTCCATTGGTTTCTCCCTGTTCCACAACTCTTTCCATTGGTTTCTCCCTGTTCCACAACTCGTTCCATTGGTTTCTCCCTGTTCCACAACTCTTTCCATTGGTTTCTCCCTGTTCCACAACTCTTTCCATTGGTTTCTCCCTGTTCCACAACTCTTTCCATTGGTTTCTCCCTGTTCCACAACTCGTTCCATTGGTTTCTCCCTGTTCCACAACTCTTTCCATTGGTTTCTCCCTGTTCCACAACTCTTTCCATTGGTTTCTCCCTGTTCCACAACTCGTTCCATTGGTTTCTCCCTGTTCTACAACTCTTTCCATTGGTTTCTCCCTGTTCCACAACTCTTTCCGTTAGTTTTTTTAAACAATGTAATAAATAAACCCCCTTGGCTTCTGCTTAACTGATGGACATTTCCATATGAATATTAGGATGTCGGAGAGCCTGCTTGGCAAGAACATCCACTTCCTCATTCCCCTGTACTCCAACATGAGCTGGTACCTAGAAGGAACCCCACAAATACCCTCTGGCTGCAGAAATAGTCATTGTAATGGACTTATGGGTATTGTAGTCACCAACATAGCTTTCTCCAAACGTTCCATTCAATAATATTGAAGGCAAAAGAGAGCACAAAATATGTTGTTGTTGTAGTTTTAAACATCACGCATTAAAATACACTGAGATACTAGACACACACAACTGATTACTGCATTACATTTCCTTATAAGTGATGCATTTAGGCATCATGTTTGGGCATTTAGGCATCATGTTTGGGCATTTAGGCATCACGTTTGGGCATTTAGGCATCATGTTTGGGCATTTAGGCATCATGTTTGGGCATTTAGGCATCATGTTTGGGCATTTAGGCATCATGTTTGGGCATTTAGGCATCATGTTTGGGCATTTAGGCATCATGTTTGGGCATTTAGGCATCATGTTTGGGCATTTAGGCATCATGTTTGGGCATTTAGGCATCATGTTTGGGCATTTAGGCATCACGTTTGGGCATTTAGGCATCACGTTTGGGCATTTAGGCATCACGTTTGGGCATTTAGGCATCATGTTTGGGCATTTAGGCATCACGTTTAGGTATGAGAAGCATTTGATAAAAATCACAAATAGGCCTTAGAATTATTTTAAAACATTTTATAAAACTGTTGTCACATTGTTATTTAAACACTGACACATACACATTGTATTTACAATGACATATTCTATGATATCCTACAGGAGAAAAAAGGTGCCATGCTCAGCCCTGGTCTGTCATCAGAGGTAATGTATCAGCTACATCTGCAGCTAGGACCTTTAGCACCATGCTCAGCCCTGGTCTGTCATCAGAGGTAATGTATCAGCTACATCTGCAGCTAGGACCTTTAGCACCATGCTCAGCCCTGGTCTGTCATCAGAGGTAATGTATCAGCTATATCTGGAGCTAGGACCTTTAGCACCATGCTCTTGTCTTCTGTCCTCAGCATAGCTTTCAGACTGCTCCAAAACGCCTGTCTCCTGTTCCTCTCCAGACCAGCCCCGGGACACTCCAGGTAGCTCTGCTGCCTCCGCATTGTCCGCAGGTTGGGGAACTTCCTAGGCAGAGAGTCTGGAGGGATGGACTCCAAGAGGAGGAAGACCAGGGAGTCCTGCTGTACACTGATTAGAGAGAGGAAGACCAGGGAGTCCTGCTGTACACTGATTAGAGCGAGGAAGACCAGGGAGTCCTGCTGTACACTGATTAGAGAGAGGAAGACCAGGGAGTCCTGCTGTACACTGATTAGAGAGAGGAAGACCAGGGAGTCCTGCTGTACACTGATTAGAGAGAGGAAGACCAGGGAGTCCTGCTGTACACTGATTAGAGAGAGGAAGAGAGAAATACTTTATTAATCACGAGGGGAACGTTTAGTTTCGAGAGAAAACCACTCACTTCCTGTCACCCGTATAAAGATATATAAGTTTCGCAGCGGGTCAAAGTCAATGTTGTTCACTGAAATGAGCAGTCGCTCTCCCAAACGCAAAGAATTCAAGATGGGTTAGGTTTTCAAAAGGTACTTGGCAGTCGATAGATGTCTTGATAAGGTCCAGGATCGGGAGTTGAGGCAACGAGAGATCCATGATGGTTGACAAGCAGTGAGATACATTCAGAACCTTTAGCTTCGCCTCAGACCCACAGTGAGTTGCCTTCAGGAGATATGAACCTCAGACCCACAGTGAGTTGCCTTCAGGAGATATGAACCTCAGACCACGATGAGTTGCCTTCAGGAGATATGAACCTCAGACCCACAGTGAGTTGCCTTCAGGAGATATGAACCTCAGACCCACAGTGAGTTGCCTTCAGGAGATATGAATCTCAGACCCACAGTGAGTTGCCTTCAGGAGATATGAATCTCAGACCCACAGTGAGTTGCCTTCAGGAGATATGAACCTCAGACCCACAGTGAGTTGCCTTCAGGATATATTAATCTCAGACCACGATGAGTTGCCTTCAGGAGATATGAATCTCAGACCCACAGTGAGTTGCCTTCAGGAGATATGAATCTCAGACCCACAGTGAGTTGCCTTCAGGAGATATGAATCTCAGATCCACAGTGAGTTGCCTTCAGGAGTTATGATCCTCAGACTCACAGTGAGTTGCCTTCAGGAGATATGAACCTCAGACCCACAGTGAGTTGCCTTCAGGAGATATGAACCTCAGACCCACAGTGAGTTGCCTTCAGGAGATATGAATCTCAGACCCACAGTGAGTTGCCTTCAGGAGATATGAATCTCAGACCCACAGTGAGTTGCCTTCAGGAGATATGAATCTCAGACCACGATGAGTTGCCTTCAGGAGATATGAACCTCAGACCCCACAGTGAGTTGCCTTCAGGAGATATGAACCTCAGACCCACAGTGAGTTGCCTTCAGGAGATATGAACCTCAGACCCACAGTGAGCTGCCTTCAGGAGATATGAATCTCAGACCCACAGTGAGTTGCCTTCAGGAGATATGAATCTCAGACCCACAGTGAGTTGCCTTCAGGAGATATGAATCTCAGACCCACAGTGAGTTGCCTTCAGGAGATATGAATCTCAGACCACGATGAGTTGCCTTCAGGAGATATGAACCTCAGACCCACAGTGAGTTGCCTTCAGGAGATATGAACCTCAGACCCACAGTGAGTTGCCTTCAGGAGATATGAACCTCAGACCCACAGTGAGTTGCCTTCAGGAGATATGAATCTCAGACCCACAGTGAGTTGCCTTCAGGAGATATGAACCTCAGACCCACAGTGAGTTGCCTTCAGGAGATATGAATCTCAGACCCACAGTGAGTTGCCTTCAGGAGATATGAATCTCAGACCACGATGAGTTGCCTTCAGGAGATATGAATCTCAGATCCACAGTGAGTTGCCTTCAGGAGTTATGATCCTCAGACTCACAGTGAGTTGCCTTCAGGAGATATGAACCTCAGACCCACAGTGAGTTGCCTTCAGGAGATATGAACCTCAGACCCACAGTGAGTTGCCTTCAGGAGATATGAATCTCAGACCCACAGTGAGTTGCCTTCAGGAGATATGAATCTCAGACCCACAGTGAGTTGCCTTCAGGAGATATGAATCTCAGACCACGATGAGTTGCCTTCAGGAGATATGAACCTCAGACCCCACAGTGAGTTGCCTTCAGGAGATATGAACCTCAGACCCACAGTGAGTTGCCTTCAGGAGATATGAACCTCAGACCCACAGTGAGCTGCCTTCAGGAGATATGAATCTCAGACCCACAGTGAGTTGCCTTCAGGAGATATGAATCTCAGACCCACAGTGAGTTGCCTTCAGGAGATATGAATCTCAGACCCACAGTGAGTTGCCTTCAGGAGATATGAATCTCAGACCACGATGAGTTGCCTTCAGGAGATATGAACCTCAGACCCACAGTGAGTTGCCTTCAGGAGATATGAACCTCAGACCCACAGTGAGTTGCCTTCAGGAGATATGAACCTCAGACCCACAGTGAGTTGCCTTCAGGAGATATGAATCTCAGACCCACAGTGAGTTGCCTTCAGGAGATATGAACCTCAGACCCACAGTGAGTTGCCTTCAGGAGATATGAATCTCAGACCCACAGTGAGTTGCCTTCAGGAGATATGAATCTCAGACCACGATGAGTTGCCTTCAGGAGATATGAACCTCAGACCCACAGTGAGTTGCCTTCAGGAGACAAAGGTGGTTTTAATCCTGTGAGGTCCTCATCATCTAGTCTATCGATGGTGTTGTGGGAAAATGTCTAAGTATTGGGGTGTCGTCGGGCAGATTTGGTGGCACGCTGTTGAGATTTCTGATAGGATAAATTCTTTATTCTCTTGTCTTGAAGTGACACACACAGGCCCAATCATCTCTCTCCTCCCTCTGGAAGCACACAGTGGGACTGTCAGGAGGGATGGGATGGCAACGGGACAAAAGAGTAAAGACATACTGGAAAGAAAGGCCGCTCCGACCTGGTGATGTGGAGAGGATCAGTGTCTGCACCACGTAGTCTCACTGACCTGGTGATGTGGAGAGGATCTGTGTCTGCACCACGTAGTCTCACTGGCCTGGTGAGGTGGAGAGGATCTGTGTCTGCACCACGTAGTCTCACCGACCTGGTGATGTGGAGAGGATCTGTGTCTGCACCACGTAGTCTCACCGACCTGGTGATGTGGAGAGGATCTGTGTCTGCACCACGTAGTCTCACCGACCTGGTGATGTGGAGAGGATCTGTGTTTGCACCACGTAGTCTCACTGACCTGGTGATGTGGAAAGGATCTGTGTCTGCACCACGTAGTCTCACCGACCTGGTGAGGTGGAGAGGATATGTGTCTGCACCACGTAGTCTCACTGACCTGGTGATAAGGAGAGGAACTGTGTCTGCACCACGTAGTCTCACTGACCTGGTGAGGTGGAGAGGATCTGTGTCTGCACCACGTAGTCTCACTGACCTGGTGATAAGGAGAGGATCTGTGTCTGCACCACGTAGTCTCACCGACCTGGTGAGGTGGAGAGGATCTGTGTCTGCACCACGTAGTCTCATTGACCTGGTGATGTGGAGAGGATCTGTGTCTGCACCACGTAGTCTCACTCCAGGCTCTTGTCATCTCCCCGTCTGGACTACTGCAACTCTCCGTTGGCTGGTCTCCCCGCTTGTGCCATCAAACCCCCTGTAACTTATCCAGAACGCAGCAGCCCGCCTGGTTATCAACCTTCCCAAGTTCTCTCATGTCACCCCGCTCCTCCACACACTCCACTGGTTTCCAGTCAAAGCTCGCATCCACTACAAGAGAGAACCAGTTTCATATCTCTGCTACTCACTTCCTGTCACCCAAACTAAGGTGTTTTAAAGATATACGTTTCTCAGGGTAGCAAAGTCATTGTTGTTCCCCCGGAAATGGCATTTACGCTTCCGAGCGCAAGGAATTGAAGGTGTGTTAGGTTTTTAATGGGATCTTGGCACTAGGTGACTGTCATATATTAGTTGCTTGATAAAGCAATGACAGATCCAGGATGGTTGACAAGGAGTTGTGAGATACATTTAGGAACTGGAGCCTGACAGTGTGAGCCAACGCATTGGGTCAGTCCAGGAAGGTCCTCATAATCTAATCTATCGATGTTGTTGTGTGAGATGTCTACATATTGGGTGTCGTCGGGCAGATTTGGTGGAACGCTGCTGAGATTCTGATTCTAAAATATCAGGTTGAATAGGACAGTTAGGTACAGTATAATACCAGGTTGAATAGGACAGTTAGGTACAGTATAATATCAGGTTGATTAAGACAGTTAGGTACAGTATAATACCAGGTTGAATAGGACAGTTAGGTACAGTATAATATAAGGTTGATTAAGATAGTTAGGTACAGTATAATATCAGGTTGATTAAGACAGTTAGGTACAGTATAATATAAGGTTGATTAAGATAGTTAGGTACAGTATAATATCAGGTTGATTAAGACAGGTAGGTACAGTATAATATCAGGTTGATTAAGACAGTTAGGTACAGTATAATATAAGGTTGATTAAGACAGTTAGGTACAGTATAATATCAGGTTGATTAAGACAGTTAGGTACAGTATAATATCAGGTTGATTAAGACAGTTAGGTACAGTATAATATCAGGTTGATTAAGATAGTTAGGTACAGTATAATATCAGGTTGATTAAGACAGTTAGGTACAGTATAATATCAGGTTGATTAAGACAGTTAGGTACAGTATAATATCAGGTTGATTAAGACAGTTAGGTACAGTATAATATCAGGTTGATTAAGACAGGTAAGTACAGTATAATATCAGGTTGATTAAGACAGTTAGGTACAGTATAATATCAGGTTGATTAAGACAGGTAAGTACAGTATAATATCAGGTTGATTAAGACAGTTAGGTACAGTATAATATCAGGTTGATTAAGACAGGTAGGTACAGTATAATATCAGGTTGATTAAGACAGGTAGGTACAGTATAATATCAGGTTGATTAAGACAGGTAGGTACAGTATAATATCAGGTTGATTAAGACAGGTAGGTACAGTATAATATCAGGTTGAATAAGACAGGTAGGTACAGTATAATATCAGGTTGATTAAGACAGGTAGGTACAGTATAATATCAGGTTGATTAAGACAGGTAGGTACAGTATAATATCAGGTTGATTAAGATAGTTAGGTACAGTATAATATCAGGTTGATTAAGATAGTTAGGTACAGTATAATATCAGGTTGATTAAGACAGTTAGGTACAGTATAATATCAGGTTGATTAAGACAGTTAGGTACAGTATAATATCAGGTTGATTAAGACAGTTAGGTACAGTATAATATCAGGTTGATTAAGACAGGTAAGTACAGTATAATATCAGGTTGATTAAGACAGTTAGGTACAGTATAATATCAGGTTGATTAAGACAGGTAAGTACAGTATAATATCAGGTTGATTAAGACAGTTAGGTACAGTATAATATCAGGTTGATTAAGACAGGTAGGTACAGTATAATATCAGGTTGATTAAGACAGTTAGGTACAGTATAATATCAGGTTGATTAAGACAGGTAAGTACAGTATAATATCAGGTTGATTAAGACAGTTAGGTACAGTATAATATCAGGTTGATTAAGACAGGTAGGTACAGTATAATATCAGGTTGATTAAGACAGGTAGGTACAGTATAATATCAGGTTGATTAAGACAGGTAGGTACAGTATAATATCAGGTTGATTAGGACAGGTAGGTACAGTATAATATCAGGTTGATTAAGACAGTTAGGTACAGTATAATATCAGGTTGATTAAGACAGGTAGGTACAGTATAATATCAGGTTGAATAAGACAGGTAGGTACAGTATAATATCAGGTTGATTAAGACAGGTAGGTACAGTATAATATCAGGTTGATTAAGACAGTTAGGTACAGTATAATATCAGGTTGATTAAGACAGGTAGGTACAGTATAATATCAGGTTGAATAAGACAGGTAGGTACAGTATAATATCAGGTTGATTAAGACAGGTAGGTACAGTATAATATCAGGTTGATTAAGACAGTTAGGTACAGTATAATATCAGGTTGATTAAGACAGGTAGGTACAGTATAATATCAGGTTGAATAAGACAGGTAGGTACAGTATAATGTCAGGTTGATTAAGACAGGTAGGTACAGTATAATATCAGGTTGATTAAGACAGGTAGGTACAGTATAATATCAGGTTGATTAAGACAGGTAGGTACAGTATAATATCAGGTTGATTAAGACAGGTAGGTACAGTATAATATCAGGTTGATTAAGACAGGTAGGTACAGTATAATATCAGGTTGATTAAGACAGTTAGGTACAGTATAATATCAGGTTGATTAAGACAGGTAGGTACAGTATAATATCAGGTTGATTAAGACAGGTAGGTACAGTATAATGTCAGGTTGATTAAGACAGGTAGGTACAGTATAATATCAGGTTGATTAAGACAGGTAGGTACAGTATAATATCAGGTTGATTAAGACAGGTAGGTACAGTATAATATCAGGTTGATTAAGACAGGTAGGTACAGTATAATATCAGGTTGATTAAGACAGGTAGGTACAGTATAATATCAGGTTGATTAAGACAGGTAGGTACAGTATAATATCAGGTTGATTAAGACAGGTAGGTACAGTATAATATCAGGTTGATTAAGACAGGTAGGTACAGTATAATATCAGGTTGATTAAGACAGGTAGGTACAGTATAATATCAGGTTGATTAAGACAGGTAGGTACAGTATAATATAAGGTTGATTAAGACAGTTAGGTACAGTATAATATCAGGTTGATTAATACAGGTAGGTACAGTATAATATCAGGTTGATTAAGACAGGTAGGTACAGTATAATATCAGGTTGATTAAGACAGGTAGGTACAGTATAATATCAGGTTGATTAAGACAGGTAGGTACAGTATAATATAAGGTTGATTGGGACAGGTAGGTACAGTATAATATAAGGTTGATTAAGACAGGTAGGTACAGTATAATATCAGGTTGATTAAGACAGGTAGGTACAGTATAATATAAGGTTGATTAAGACAGGTAGGTACAGTATAATATCAGGTTGATTAAGACAGGTAGGTACAGTATAATATCAGGTTGATTAAGACAGGTAGGTACAGTATAATATCAGGTTGATTAAGACAGGTAGGTACAGTATAATATCAGGTTGATTAAGACAGGTAGGTACAGTATAATATCAGGTTGATTAAGACAGGTAGGTACAGTATAATATCAGGTTGATTAAGACAGGTAGGTACAGTATAATATAAGGTTGATTAAGACAGTTAGGTACAGTATAATATCAGGTTGATTAAGACAGGTAGGTACAGTATAATATCAGGTTGATTAAGACAGGTAGGTACAGTATAATATCAGGTTGATTAAGACAGGTAGGTACAGTATAATATCAGGTTGATTAAGACAGGTAGGTACAGTATAATATAAGGTTGATTGGGACAGGTAGGTACAGTATAATATAAGGTTGATTAAGACAGGTAGGTACAGTATAATATCAGGTTGATTAAGACAGGTAGGTACAGTATAATATAAGGTTGATTAAGACAGTTAGGTACAGTATAATATCAGGTTGATTAAGACAGGTAGGTACAGTATAATATCAGGTTGATTAAGACAGGTAGGTACAGTATAATATCAGGTTGATTAAGACAGGTAGGTACAGTATAATATAAGGTTGATTGGGACAGGTAGGTACAGTATAATATAAGGTTGATTAAGACAGTTAGGTACAGTATAATATCAGGTTGATTAAGACAGTTAGGTACAGTATAATATCAGGTTGAATAAGACAGTTAGGTACAGTATAATATCAGGTTGATTAAGACAGGTAAGTACAGTATAATATCAGGTTGATTAAGAAAGTTAGGTACAGTATAATATCAGGTTGATTAAGACAGGTAAGTACAGTATAATATCAGGTTGATTAAGACAGTTAGGTACAGTATAATATCAGGTTGATTAAGACAGGTAGGTACAGTATAATATCAGGTTGATTAAGACAGGTAGGTACAGTATAATGTCAGGTTGATTAAGACAGTTAGGTACAGTATAATGTCAGGTTGATTAAGACAGTTAGGTACAGTATAATGTCAGGTTGATTAAGACAGGTAGGTACAGTATAATATCAGGTTGATTAAGACAGTTAGGTACAGTATAATATCAGGTTGATTAAGACAGTTAGGTACAGTATAATATCAGGTTGTTTAGGACAGTTAGGTACAGTATAATATCAGGTTGATTAAGACAGGTAGGTACAGTATAATATCAGGTTGATTAAGACAGGTAGGTACAGTATAATATCAGGTTGATTAGGACAGGTAGGTACAGTATAATATAAGGTTGATTAAGACAGTTAGGTACAGTATAATATCAGGTTGATTAAGACAGGTAGGTAAAGTATAATATCAGGTTGATTAGGACAGGTAGGTACAGTATAATATCAGGTTGATTAAGACAGGTAGGTACAGTATAATATCAGGTTGATTAGGACAGGTAGGTACAGTATAATATCAGGTTGATTAAGACAGGTAGGTACAGTATAATATCAGGTTGATTAGGACAGGTAGGTACAGTATAATATCAGGTTGATTAAGACAGGTAGGTACAGTATAATATCAGGTTGATTAGGACAGGTAGGTACAGTATAATATCAGGTTGATTAAGACAGGTAGGTACAGTATAATGTCAGGTTGATTAAGACAGGTAGGTACAGTATAATATCAGGTTGAATAAGACAGTTAGGTACAGTATAATGTCAGGTTGATTAAGACAGGTAGGTACAGTATAATATAAGGTTGATTAAGACAGTTAGGTACAGTATAATATCAGGTTGATTAAGACAGGTAGGTACAGTATAATATCAGGTTGATTAGGACAGGTAGGTACAGTATAATATAAGGTTGATTAAGACAGTTAGGTACAGTATAATATCAGGTTGATTAAGACAGGTAGGTACAGTATAATATCAGGTTGATTAGGACAGGTAGGTACAGTATAATATCAGGTTGATTAAGACAGGTAGGTACAGTATAATGTCAGGTTGATTAAGCCAGGTAGGTACAGTATAATATCAGGTTGATTAAGACAGTTAGGTACAGTATAATGTCAGGTTGATTAAGACAGGTAGGTACAGTATAATATCAGGTTGATTAAGACAGGTAGGTACAGTATAATATCAGGTTGATTAAGACAGGTAGGTACAGTATAATATCAGGTTGATTAAGACAGGTAGGTACAGTATAATGTCAGGTTGATTAAGACAGTTAGGTACAGTATAATGTCAGGTTGATTAAGACAGTTAGGTACAGTATAATGTCAGGTTGATTAAGACAGGTAGGTACAGTATAATATCAGGTTGATTAAGACAGTTAGGTACAGTATAATATCAGGTTGATTAAGACAGTTAGGTACAGTATAATATCAGGTTGTTTAGGACAGTTAGGTACAGTATAATATCAGGTTGATTAAGACAGGTAGGTACAGTATAATATCAGGTTGATTAAGACAGGTAGGTACAGTATAATATCAGGTTGATTAGGACAGGTAGGTACAGTATAATATAAGGTTGATTAAGACAGTTAGGTACAGTATAATATCAGGTTGATTAAGACAGGTAGGTACAGTATAATATCAGGTTGATTAGGACAGGTAGGTACAGTATAATATCAGGTTGATTAAGACAGGTAGGTACAGTATAATATCAGGTTGATTAGGACAGGTAGGTACAGTATAATATCAGGTTGATTAAGACAGGTAGGTACAGTATAATATCAGGTTGATTAGGACAGGTAGGTACAGTATAATATCAGGTTGATTAAGACAGGTAGGTACAGTATAATATCAGGTTGATTAGGACAGGTAGGTACAGTATAATATCAGGTTGATTAAGACAGGTAGGTACAGTATAATATCAGGTTGATTAGGACAGGTAGGTACAGTATAATATCAGGTTGATTAAGACAGGTAGGTACAGTATAATATAAGGTTGATAAAGACAGTTAGGTACAGTATAATATCAGGTTGATTAAGACAGGTAGGTACAGTATAATATCAGGTTGATTAGGACAGGTAGGTACAGTATAATATAAGGTTGATTAAGACAGTTAGGTACAGTATAATATCAGGTTGATTAAGACAGGTAGGTACAGTATAATATCAGGTTGATTAGGACAGGTAGGTACAGTATAATATCAGGTTGATTAAGACAGGTAGGTACAGTATAATGTCAGGTTGATTAAGACAGGTAGGTACAGTATAATATCAGGTTGAATAAGACAGTTAGGTACAGTATAATGTCAGGTTGATTAAGACAGGTAGGTACAGTATAATATAAGGTTGATTAAGACAGTTAGGTACAGTATAATATCAGGTTGATTAAGACAGGTAGGTACAGTATAATATCAGGTTGATTAGGACAGGTAGGTACAGTATAATATAAGGTTGATTAAGACAGTTAGGTACAGTATAATATCAGGTTGATTAAGACAGGTAGGTACAGTATAATATCAGGTTGATTAGGACAGGTAGGTACAGTATAATATCAGGTTGATTAAGACAGGTAGGTACAGTATAATATCAGGTTGATTAAGACAGGTAGGTACAGTATAATGTCAGGTTGATTAAGACAGGTAGGTACAGTATAATATCAGGTTGATTAAGACAGGTAGGTACAGTATAATATCAGGTTGATTAAGACAGTTAGGTACAGTATAATATCAGGTTGATTAAGACAGGTAGGTACAGTATAATATCAGGTTGATTAGGACAGTTAGGTACAGTATAATATCAGGTTGATTAAGACAGGTAGGTACAGTATAATATCAGGTTGATTAAGACAGGTAGGTACAGTATAATATCAGGTTGATTAAGACAGGTAGGTACAGTATAATATCAGGTTGATTAAGACAGGTAGGTACAGTATAATATCAGGTTGATTAAGACAGGTAGGTACAGTATAATATCAGGTTGATTAAGACAGGTAGGTACTTATTTAAATATATACAGTTATCGATATATATGTATTTATCAAACTGTGGTTGACATCAATTCATAAGTGGAATGAAAAGTAAATAATAATCATACTGTAGAGATATAAAACCAATGGGGGAAATCAAAACATTCCCCTTTACCTGGCCATAGTTTCTTTGGGTTCTACATAGACTGGTTCACATTGTGAGTCCTCAGCTCCAATAGTCTGTGAGTGGGACATTTCTCCAATAGTCTGTGAGTGGGACATTTCTAAACTATAAGTGTGTATTGTGAGTCCTCAGCTCCAATAGTCTGTGAGTGGGACATTTCTCCAATAGTCTGTGAGTGGGACATTTCTCCAATAGTCTGTGAGTTGGACACTTCTAAACTATAAGTGTGTATTGTGAGTCCTCAGCTCCAATAGTCTGTGAGTGGGACATTTCTCCAATAGTCTGTGAGTGGGACATTTCTCCAATAGTCTGTGAGTGGGACATTTCTCCAATAGTCTGTGAGTTGGACACTTCTAAACTATAAGTGTGTATTGTGAGTCCTCAGCTCCAATAGTCTGTGAGTGGGACATTTCTCCAATAGTCTGTGAGTGGGACATTTCTCCAATAGTCTGTGAGTGGGACATTTCTCCAATAGTCTGTGAGTTGGACACTTCTAAACTATAAGTGTGTATTGTGAGTCCTCAGCTCCAATAGTCTGTGAGTGGGACATTTCTCCAATAGTCTGTGAGTGGGACATTTCTCCAATAGTCTGTGAGTTGGACACTTCTAAACTATAAGTGTGTATTGTGAGTCCTCAGCTCCAATAGTCTGTGAGTGGGACATTTCTCCAATAGTCTGTGAGTGGGACATTTCTCCAATAGTCTGTGAGTGGGACATTTCTCCAATAGTCTGTGAGTGGGACATTTATCCAATAGTCTGTGAGTTGGACATTTCTCCAATAGTCTGTGAGTTGGACATTTCTCCAATAGTCTGTGAGTGGGACATTTCTCCAATAGTCTGTGAGTGGGACATTTCTCCAATAGTCTGTGAGTTGGACATTTCTCCAATAGTCTGTGAGTTGGGACATTACTAAACTATAAGTGTGTATTGTGAGTCCTCAGCTCCAATAGTCTGTGAGTGGGACATTTCTCCAATAGTCTGTGAGTGGGACATTTCTCCAATAGTCTGTGAGTGGGACATTTCTCCAATAGTCTGTGAGTTGAACACTTCTAAACTATAAGTGTGTATTGTGAGTCCTCAGCTCCAATAGTCTGTGAGTGGGACATTTCTCCAATAGTCTGTGAGTGGGACATTTCTCCAATAGTCTGTGAGTGGGACATTTCTCCAATAGTCTGTGAGTGGGACATTTCTCCAATAGTCTGTGAGTTGGACACTTCTAAACTATAAGTGTGTATTGTGAGTCCTCAGCTCCAATAGTCTGTGAGTGGGACATTTCTCCAATAGTCTGTGAGTGGGACATTTCTAAACTATAAGTGTGTATTGTGAGTCCTCAGCTCCAATAGTCTGTGAGTGGGACATTTCTCCAATAGTCTGTGAGTGGGACATTTCTCCAATAGTCTGTGAGTTGGACACTTCTAAATTATAAGTGTGTATTGTGAGTCCTCAGCTCCAATAGTCTGTGAGTGGGACATTTCTCCAATAGTCTGTGAGTGGGACATTTCTCCAATAGTCTGTGAGTGGGACATTTCTCCAATAGTCTGTGAGTTGGACACTTCTAAACTATAAGTGTGTATTGTGAGTCCTCAGCTCCAATAGTCTGTGAGTGGGACATTTCTCCAATAGTCTGTGAGTGGGACATTTCTCCAATAGTCTGTGAGTTGGACACTTCTAAACTATAAGTGTGTATTGTGAGCCCTCAGCTCCAATAGTCTGTGAGTGGGACATTTCTCCAATAGTCTGTGAGTGGGACATTTCTCCAATAGTCTGTGAGTGGGACATTTCTCCAATAGTCTGTGAGTGGGACATTTCTCCAATAGTCTGTGAGTGGGACATTTCTCCAATAGTCTGTGAGTGGGACATTTCTCCAATAGTCTGTGAGTGGGACATTTCTCCAATAGTCTGTGAGTGGGACATTTCTCCAATAGTCTGTGAGTGGGACACTTCTAAACTATAAGTGTGTATTGTGAGTCCTCAGCTCCAATAGTCTGTGAGTGGGACATTTCTCCAATAGTCTGTGAGTGGGACATTTCTCCAATAGTCTGTGAGTGGGACATTTCTCCAATAGTCTGTGAGTGGGACATTTCTCCAATAGTCTGTGAGTGGGACACTTCTAAACTATACGTGTGTATTGTGAGTCCTCAGCTCCAATAGTCTGTGAGTGGGACATTTCTCCAATAGTCTGTGAGTGGGACATTTCTCCAATAGTCTGTGAGTGGGACATTTCTCCAATAGTCTGTGAGTGGGACATTTCTCCAATAGTCTGTGAGTGGGACATTACTAAACTATAAGTGTGTATTGTGAGTCCTCAGCTCCAATAGTCTGTGAGTTGGACATTTTTCCAATAGTCTGTGAGTTGGATATTACTAAACTATAAGTGTGTATTGTGAGTCCTCAGCTCCAATAGTCTGTGAGTGGGACATTTCTAAACTATACGTGTGTATTGTGTTAACTAAACAAAGAGCCTAGAGGCTCAGTTATCTGATCACATAACACTTCTCCAATCTTGCCAAGACAAGAGGCTACTTACTTCCTGTTGCCAGCTACAACACAACGTTTGGTGGCCATGACATATTTTCTGCTTTTATCAAAGATGTAGTAAATTATCTTTGAAAACGTTGGCAGTTTTAAGTTGACACCATTTTATAACGCATGTATTTACAGACTATAATACATGTAACAGAGATGCTATTGCAGTAAAACCCTCATTAATTATTCAAAGTAGAATCAAGGTCATTTTTTAAAAATGTTTTTATTTTTTATTGATAAAATGTGAACATTTTTTGATCTTCTGAGGAAATTCCCCTTATATTTTGCCCAAAACAAGATAATATCATCAGGTATCCAGAGATGTTTATCAAATATTCTGACCACTAAGCCCATAACGAAGTAATATCCGAAGAGGAACTGACCCCTGAGGAGATTGATTACAAAATAGCATCACACATTATATTAACAATTCATATTAACATCAACGTTTGAGTACATTTGAGTTCACTCTAGTACCAGTAAACCATTGACCATGAAAATAAATTGCATTTTATTAGAAAATTCAAATTAGAAGTTGCATTTCCTGCACATCAGTAAAATGCGCAACAACAACAACAGAATCAGTAGAAAAGGTCAAGGTTCATCATCGGGTTGTGTTGGTTTAGGTGTCAACTCCGTCTGCTATCACTCAGGGTCTGGAAGAACTTGCTTTCTGCAAACGACAAGACAAAACACATCGTCTGTTTTTTTTACATTTATTTTTTAATAAACAACACATTTGTCATAACCTATGAGTGACACATCCAAATCGACAACATTATGGGGGACTTGGACCCAGGTTACCTGTCCTCTGTGAGATCCCCTTGAGGTGACACTTGCCAAGGTCCGCGTCACAGGTGTAGAGTCCCAGGCATCCTGCACAGTGACCATGACCACTGCAGCTCCTTGCCTGGATACCACTGCAGCCGTGCTACGGAGACATTACAGGGTCAATCGGTGACTCACATAAGTAAGATGTGATTCAACGTGTCTGCTGAATGTGACGTCCTTGGTGGGATCGAATTGACGAAGGAAGAAAAACTGTCGCTTCATTAAAGATCATTTATGACATTAAATGTTTTTAATGAGTTATCGAATCACAACAACACTCACCGTGTCCGAGTTGAATTGACCAGAGTTGAATTGACCGAAGCGTGTCTGTTCTCTGTCCCTGCGATTTCTGTTCAACTGTTTTGGCGGAGAAAATGAACCAAATCCCACAAAACCTCGGTTCAGACGGTCCCTATCGATTCGATCGATTACCCCGCCGTGGAACGTAGAATATTCGTCACGGTGTCTCTCTTCGGGGAGAAAAGAAGCGTGCTGTCCTCTCGGCGAAACCTCGCCAGTACTCTCCCTGTTACCGATATGACCTGACCAACTCAACTGACCGTCTCTCTTTCCCCGTCTTGGGTTGGACACTCCTGACTCGGCTGAACTCAACGCCTGTGTTAAAATCAACAGGAGGAGACACTTCCCAAGAGGAGACATGTTGTCCATTAGAACTCTGACAACAACCTAGAAGTTTAGCCTGGGTAAAAAAAATCTGTATCTATCTCAGGCTTGGGATCCATTTATAAAGGCCATCCTAGACCTAGAACCCCTCCTCTTTAACTCATCTGTGACGTCTCTACATCTCATAGATACTCACTTTAACATTTGAAAATAAAAAGTAACGCCCCCCCCCTGGGGCTACAAATGTTTAATTAACTGTTTAGTAAAGCTCGATGAGAGCAAATTTTAGTGATGTGATGATTGGTCTATTATTATGAGCTGTCAGCCAATCGCCTACTGCTTTGTCTGGAAGATTTTAACTTTTAATGAGTATTTACCTAGTGCTCCGTGTCCTGAAGAGCCGTGCTTTTGTGACATATTAGAGAGACATAGAATCTCTCTCTCTCTCTCTCTCTCTCTCTCTCTCTCTCTCTCTCTCTCTCTCTCTCTCTCTCTCTCTCTCTCTGTCTCTCTCTGTCTCTCTCTGTCTCTCTCTGTCTCTCTCTCTCTATCTCTCTCTCTCTATCTCTCTCTCTCTCTCTCTCTCTCTCTCTGTCTCTCTCTCTCTCTCTCTGTCTCTGTCTCTGTCTCTCTCTCTCTCTCTCTCTCTCTCTCTGTCTCTGTCTCTCTCTCTCTCTCTCTCTCTGTCTCTCTCTGTGTTTGCATCTCAAATGGCACCCTATTCCCTATATAGTACACTACATTAGACCAGAGCCCTATTCCCTGTATAGTACACTACATTAGACCAGAGCCCTGTTCCCTGTATAGTGCACTACACTCTTAGGGGGAAAAAGGTGCTAAGTAGAACCATACAGGGTTCTTTGGTTCCCCACAGGGTTCTTAATCCCCACAGGTTGAACCCTATTTTGGTGTTAGGTAGAACCCTCTGCAGAGGGTTCTGCCTAGCACCCGTCGTGTAGGGTTCTTCATAGAACTCTCTGTATACGGTTCTACCTAGAACCCTCTATGAAGGGTTCTACCAATAACCATTTTATAATATAAGCGTTCTTTCTAGAAGCCTCTATGAACGGTTCCACCAGCCTTATTAGTTTTTTAAACTGTAATTATGCATGAGAATACATTACATATATCACAAGGTCTTTCTTTGAGGGTCTAATTATACCCTAACACAATGGTGTATGGAAACCCCTGGTTTACAGGCCACATCAGGCCTGCAAGTCACATTATTCTGGCTTGCAAAGGGATGCTTAATCACTATTGGAATCTAGTCCGAGTTAGGATATCCAACAATTGGAATTGTTAATCACCCGCAACCTGCATTCAGAATAACTGCCAGGGTAGGGGAGATTGAATACTGAGACTACCTCAATCCTTTAAACTGGAACAACTGTCTCAGGAACAGGTGCAACTACTAACAGATTGGATTAGTTTAGAAAAATGTTCTCTATTTATATTTGTGTAGCATTCAATTAATGAATCAATCAATGTACATTCAAGAACACAGATATTAAAACAAAACAGAAAAACATAAAATCACCATGCAACACAGCATGCTGGGAAATATGATATATGGTTCAATGTAGAACCCTTTCCTGCATTCCAAAGAACCCTCCTTGCATTCCAAAGAACCCTTCTTGCATTCCAAAGAACCCTTCTTGCATTCCAAAGAATCATCAAAGAACCCTTTGTCTTCCAAAAGGGGTTCTTGAGATCAAAACGGTTCCTGGTAGAACCCTCATCCCTCCGCAAAGAACCCTTTTGTGGAACCCTTTTTTCTTCTAAGAGTGTACTTTTAACCTGAGTTTTTTTTTTTCTGGGCCTCCAGGCAACTCCTAGCCAAAAACACGTCTGCAAAACAGACTCGGTGACGACCGTTGCAGACGTCCAAATTAGTGAGCCGTCACTCAGAGAGTAATGAAGCTTTGCAGTTCTTTTGGAGGGCACTCAGAGTTATTCTGCCACACGGTAAGATGGTATACGGTCACCGTGTCAAAGCATTTCCTTCATAGGATTCTCATTTGACCTTTATAGTACAACTGTATAATGGTATTTCTCCATAGATTTTTTGGGGGGGTCATTGGGGGGTCATTGGGGGGTCATTGGGGGGGTCAGACGCCATTGAATGTCCATTCCAGGTCTAATATTGGAACCACACCTGTGGCACTTGCACCTGTGATTATCCCGTTTCCAAGGGTGGCAGTGTGTGTTTGGTCTCCAAGCAATGCTCTGTGGAGTCTAATCTCTCCTCTTAACGGGCCAATTCGGGTGAGGGTGATGACAGGTGACGGACAGGGAGTGCCACAGGGATCAATGTTGGGGTCAATTCTGTTCTCAGTTCAGTCAACTTATTTTGACTGAATTATAAAACTGAAGTGATGCAGGATTCTCATTCCTTCACGATGCAGGATTCTCATTCCTTTATGATGCAGGATTCTCATTCCTTTACGATGCAGGATTCGCATTCCTTTACGATGCAGGATTCTCATTCCTTTACGATGCAGGATTCTCATCCTCAGTGATAGCAAGTTGTTTGCTTCTCCAACATGGTCCTGTTGGTGTTTAAAATGGGGCTTGTTTATAGACCTCTTTCTGAAACACTACAGGTGAGAGAGAGTATTTTCCTTCTCTCTCTATCGTTGTCTTTTGTGTTCTCTGTTCTGATCTGCACTGAGACTTCATAATGAAGACAAATCAACCATCCATTTAAACCTAATGAACCACTCCTGTCCCTGGCAGGATAAAGCTGTTTATAAAACATATTTGGGTTGCTGTCTGCTGCACTGCACAGGCTGTCTCCACCAACACGCCTCTTCTTCTGTCCTTGTTTGCTTCTCAAAAGCAGTAATAATTAATTAATAATTAATTTATTTCACCCTTTATTTAACCAGGTAGGCTAGTTGAGAACACCTTTATTTAACCAGGTAGGCTAGTTGAGAACACCTTTATTTAACCAGGTAGGTTAGTTGAGAACAAGTTCTCATTTACAACTGCGACCTGGCCAAGATAAAGCAAAGCAGTTTGACACAAACAACAACACAGAGTTACACATGGAATAAACAAACATACAATCAATAATACAGTAGGAAAATAAGAGAGGTAAGGCAATACATATAGAGAATAGGGTGCCATTTGGGACGCAACTTCTGGCCGTTTGCCAGGATTCTCATTCTATTACGATGCAGGATTCTCATTCTATTACGATGCAGGATTCTCATTCTATTACGATGCAGGATCCTCATTCTATTACGATGCAGGATTCTCATTCTATTACGATGCAGAATTCTCATTCCTTTACGATGCAGGATTCTCATTCTTTTACGATGCAGGATTCTCATTCCTTTACGATGTAGGATTCTCATTATTTTACGATACATGATTCTCATTCCTTTATGATGCAGGATTCTCATTCCTTTATGATGCAGGATTCTCATTCCTTTATGATGCAGGATTCTCATTCCTTTATGATGCAGGATTTTCATTCCTTTACGATGCAGGATTCTCATTCCTTTACGATGCAGGATTCTCATTCCTTTACGATGCAGGATGCTCATTCCTTTACGATGCAGGATTCTCATTCCTTTACGATGCAGGATTCTCATTCCTTTATGATGCAGGATTCTCATTCCATTATGATGCAGGATTCTCATTCCTTTACGATGCAGGATTCTCCTTCCTTTATGATGCAGGATTCTCATTCCATTATGATGCAGGATTCTCATACTATTACAATGCAGGATTCTCATTACATTACGATGCAGGATTCTCATTCTATTACGATGCAGGATTCTCATTCCTTTACGATGCAGGATTCTCATTCCATTATGATGCAGGATTCTCATACTATTACAATGCAGGATTCTCATTACATTACGATGCAGGATTCTCATTCTATTACGATGCAGGATTCTCATTCCTTTACGATGCAGGATTCTCATTCCTTTACGATGCAGGATTCTCATTCCTTTACGATGCAGGATTCTCATTCTATTACGATGCAGGATTCTCATTCTATTACGATGCAGGATTCTCATTCTATTATGATGCAGGATTCTCATTCTTTTATGATGCAGGATTCTCATTCTTTTATGATGCAGGATTCTCATTCTATTACGATGCAGGATTCTCATTATTTTACGATGCAGGATTCTCATTATTTTATGATGCAGGATTCTCAGATACATGGTCTCCACGTTTCCTTTGTTTTAGACAGCATCAGATACATGGGCTACATATTTCCCTCCCACGGATGATTTTTTCTGGTGTGATTCAGCCATTTGCGAATATACCGAAAATTATGAAAACACAGAGACGAAAGAGAACATATTTAATATATATATATTTTTTAATTGGTCAAATATTTGGGGAAGCTTGGCTTCCTTTAGCATCCACTGCTTGCTATTCCCCATCCGTTTCCATCAACAACACTGTCGTAAGTCTACACAGTTACCTCTGACTGTTTGATGTACGTTGCTTAAATCTCCTAGAGAACAATAAATACAGAAATAGGGCTGAATAGTAACGGATTACAGGCTTTAGCAGGGTAAAGAGGAACAGAAACGGTTGCCTCTTGTGATCTTCACAAGTGTTCCACTACCGCTATAACCCCTCTATATCTCCTCCAGTGAGATCATATCAAGGAGGGTTTGTTTGAAAGCTTCAACACGTTTTTCATTTTGTTAAAAAATTAGCCTGTTGTTTTTTTTTTTTTGGTTGGGTGACATCAGAACATTGTGTGTGGTATTGTACACGCTTTCATCACTTCCCTCTCCTCAAACACGAGCTGTGTTCCGTGTTCCAGCCTGGTATCCACGGTGACAGCACATCCTTGTTTACCTTGCGTTGCTCATAGAGGAGTTTGCATAAATGTGCTGATGTCACAAAGACATCTGCTACACACACACACACACACACAACCACACACACACACACACACTGAACATGGAAACACACGGTTTACAGTATAGAATGTCTCTCCAAGGTGACTGAGCCCTCAGGATCAGTGGTCTTGTATGACGGTGACTTGAGCTGCATTGACAGACACGTTAATGTACTGAGATCTGTGAGAATTTCTCCAAGCTGTAAGCCTTACAGAATCATGTTGCCGCGACCTTTTATCAAAGGACTGTTAAGTGGATGTGCAGCTGATTGGGGATTTATAAAGACTTTTCTTCAGCTAATGATCTGTTCGTCTCCGGAGGTCTGCTTATGTCGCTATTCAACAACATCCAATCGACACCTGTCGTCGCTCTGAGGCGTAAGAGTTCGGGAAGTGTAGATCCTGGAAAATGTCGAGACAATTCCCAGCACCCGCGAGCAGAAAGCATGGCCGTGATCTCCTGCGTCGTCTACCTCCAACCTACCTAACCTCTCACCTGTAACCCTGAAGGACAGCTTTTGTCGTGGTAACCAAACGGTTAAACAACAGCAAAGTGGGAAACCTGAAGATCACTGCTGTGACAAAGGACGTTCCCCTAACCCATTCTCCCTAATTTATTCTCCCTAACCTATTCTCCCTAACCTATTCTCCCTAACCTATTCCCCCTAACCTATTCCCCCTAACTAATTCTCCCTAACCTATTCTCCCTAACCTATTCTCCCTAACTAATTCTCCCTAACTAATTCTCCCTAACCTATTCTCCCTAACTAATTCCCCCTAACTAATTATCCCTAACTAATTATCCCTAACTAATTCACCCTAACTAATTCTCCCTAACTAATTCTCCCTAACCTATTCTCCCTAACCTATTCTCCCTAACTAATTCCCCCTAACTAATTCTCCCTAACTAATTCTCCCTAATTTATTCTCCCTAACCTATTCTCCCTAACTTATTCCCCCTAACGTATTCTCCCTGACCTATTCTCCCTAACTTATTCTCCCTAACCTATTCTCCCTAACCTATTCTCCCTAACTTATTCCCCCTAACTTATTCCCCCTAACTTATTCTCCCTAACCTATTCCCCCTAACCTATTCCCCCTAACTAATTCTCCCTAACCTATTCTTCTGTCATGATCATACTGTTTCTACTTGTGTCTGGGGCCTTTTTTGTTCCAACCGTACTCACCAGAGGAGGCTGCTGAGGGGAGGACGGCTCATAATAACGGCTGGAACGGTGCACCAAACACCTGGAAACCATGGAAACCAATGTGTTTGATGTATCTGATACCATTCCACTGAATTCCGCTCCAGCTCTTACCAGGAGCCCATCCTAACCCACCTGAGATACCTATATATACATATATACAATTATACAGAATGGTGAAGCAGTGACTGTTTCCCTTGTGTCATCATAACAACTGCATCTGTCAGCCAATCATGATGCTAAGCTCATCCTCTGTTCTCCTGTCTATCTCCATAGCAACCCAACGGGTGTTCTCTGCCTGGCCTGGACCCAGAATACAGTTCTGCCATACTCCTGACATCCCAGAATACAGTTCTGCCATACTCCTGACTTCCCAGAATACAGTTCTGCCATACTCCTGACTTCCCAGAATACAGTTCTGCCATACTCCTGACTTCCCAGAATACAGTTCTGCCATACTCCTGACATCCCAGAATCCAGTTCTGCCATACTCCTGACATCCCAGAATACAGTTCAGCCATACTCCTGACATCCCAGAATACAGTTCTGCCATACTCCTGACTTCCCAGAATACAGTTCTGCCATACTCCTGACATCCCAGAATCCAGTTCTGCCATACTCCTGACATCCCAGAATACAGTTCTGCCATACTCCTGACTTCCCAGAATCCAGTTCTGCAATACTCCTGACTTCCCAGAATCCAGTTCTGCCATACTCCTGACATCCCAGAATACAGTTTGACTTCCCAGAATACAGTTCAGCCATACTCCTGACATCCCAGAATACAGTTCTGCCATACTCCTGACTTCCCAGAATACAGTTCTGCCATACTCCTGACATCCCAGAATACAGTTCGGCCATACTCCTGACTTCCCAGAATCCAGTTCTGCAATACTCCTGACTTCCCAGAATCCAGTTCTGCCATACTCCTGACATCCCAGAATACAGTTCTGCCATACTCCTGACTTCCCAGAATCCAGTTCTGCCATACTCCTGACTTCCCAGAATACAGTTCTGCCATACTCCTGACTTCCCAGAATCCAGTTCTGCCATACTCCTGACTTCCCAGAATACAGTTCGGCCATACTCCTGACTTCCCAGAATCCAGTTCTGCAATACTCCTGACTTCCCAGAATACAGTTCGGCCATACTCCTGACATCCCAGAATACAGTTCTGTCATACTCCTGACTTCCCAGAATACAAGACAGACCAAACTGAGGAGAACTTAACCCAGTGTCGCAAAAAGGAGAAGACACATTCTTTGCTACTGCTGTTTGAGGACAAAAGTAGGTAATAAAAAAATATTGATCCTAAAACCAGACAGTCACTATACCTGGGTGTATTGACAGAAACCTCAACCCAGCAGTGTTACAGTATTACTACGGACCGTTCTGTCTCGGGACTAGGCTTATTAACTAACACACACTAACTACCTATTACAGCGACAGACACACGTCTGACGTGGATAGTAAGATTACTGTTGATCATGATCATAATAAACAGATTTCAATCAATCCACCATCCTAATTGATCTCTGGTTCACTCCTGATAAACTATTCCATGAGACTGGCTGTAGGTGTAGAGGAGGCAGGGCTGGCTGTATGAGTAGGAGAGACAGGGCTGGCTGTATGTGTAGAGGAGAGACAGGGCTGGCTGTATGAGTAGGAGAGACAGGGCTGGCTGTATGAGTAGGAGAGACAGGGCTGGCTGTATGAGTGGGAGATACAGGGCTGGCTGTATGAGTAGGAGAGACAGGGCTGGGTGTATGAGTAGGAGAGACAGGGCTGGCTGTATGAGTAGGAGAGACAGGGCTGGCTGTATGAGTAGGAGAGACAGGGCTGGCTGTATGAGTAGGAGAGACAGGGCTGCCTGTATGAGTAGAGGAGACAGGGCTGGCTGTATGAGTAGAGGAGACAGGGCTGGCTGTATGAGTAGAGGAGACAGGGCTGGCTGTATGAGTAGAGGAGACAGGGCTGTCTGTATGAGTAGGAGAGACAGGGCTGGCTGTCAATCTGGCAAAGTCATTGCTGCCTGCCTTGAGCTCAGTGTTTGTGTTTGTGTGTGCGTGTGTGTGTGTGCGTGTTTGTGCGTGTGCTGGTTGGTGGCTCAGGCTCAGCTTGTAATCATGCTAATCATAGCTAATCATAGCTAATCAAGAAGCAGTGATCTCGCAGGGAGAGCAGTGGCTGTTCTAATTAACTGTGGTACACTAACGAGGTGTCTGTGTCAGAACGAGGCATCGGTAAGTGGCACAGAGAGAGAGACATACAGGCACAAGTAGGCATGAGTGGGAAAGGGATGTGGGTGCAGACACACACGTGCACGCGCACATTCACCTGTAAAGTCAAAATAAAACACAGAGTTTTAGTGTCCTCTAGTGGTGAAATATAAGGTTTACTCCCACCCACACAACAGGTGCAGATTCTCCCTCTCTCTCTCTCTCTCTCTCTCTCTCTGTTTCTCCCTCTGTTTCTCTCGCTCGCTCTCTCTCATTCTCATTCTCTCTCTCTCTCTCTCTCTCGCTCTCTCTCTCTCTCTCTCTCGCTCTCTGTTTCTCACTCTGTTCCTCTCGCTCTCTCTCTCATTCTCTCTCTCTCTCTCTCTCTCTCTCGCTCTCTCTCTCTCTGTTTCTCACTCTGTTTCTCACTCTCTCTCTCTCGCTCTGTTTCTCACTCTTTCTCTCACTCTCTTTCTCATTCTATCTCTCACTGTTTCTCATCTCTCTCTGTCTGTCTCTCTCTCTCTCTCTCTCTCTCTCTCTCTCTCTCTGTTTCCTCACTTCCCCCACCCCAACCCTCTTTCCCTAGTCCTCTCTCTTTCAATTAACAAAGAGCAAAATAGGTTTTTAAGGTCCCTCTCACTGAATATGCACGTTGTTCTGTCCCTCTCACTGAATATGAATGTTGTTCTTATATACAGGGCATTCGGGAAAGTATTCAGACCGCTTGATTTTTTCCACATTTTGTTACGTTACAGCCTTATTCTAAAATAGATTAAATAATTTTCCCCCTCAGCAATCTACACACACTCTGCCATAATGACATCGCTCAGCAATCTACACACATTCTACCATAATGACATCACAATACCCCATAATGACATCACAATACCCCATAATGACATCACAATACCCCATAATGACATCACAATACCCCATAATGACATCACAATACCCCATAATGACATCACAATACCCCATAAAGACATCACAATACCCCATAATGACATCACACAGACCTGTGAAAATCAACAACTCCTTTGGGAGTAAGTCAATAGGATTTCCTGTTTAGGGTGTCTAGACCGACCCAGTGGGAATACAATCTACACATTGTAACACCAGGTAAAAATGGGAGTTAGCCAATAAAAAAGGTTTTGGTAAAAAAAATGTATACAGGAGTCTGTCATCATGACATGTGACACTTTGGGGTGGAACCCCCCCCCCCCCCCCCCGTCTCAACCAATGAGAAGACTTGAAATAGACAAGACGACGAACACATTGTTCCGTTACTTCATGGAGCAAAACATATATTTATTTTAATTAACTGATCTTTTTTTCTTTTTGTTTCCAGAATTCAAACGCAACTGGACGTGAACATTTTATGAGACTCTTGTTTCCACAAATCAAAGACGAAGACGGTATCGCTGAGGTTGGTTGGCAATTCTCTGTGCTACACCAAACAGTACCTACCCTATAACTCCCTGTATAACCAGGTAGCCTAGTGGTTAGAGCGTTGTGCCAGTAACTGAAAGGTTGCTAGATTGAATCCCCCGAGCTGACAAGATAAAACATCTGTCATTCTGCTCCTGAACAAGGCAGCTCACCCACTGTTCCTAGGCTGTCATTGTAAATAAGAATTTGTTCTTAACTGCCTTGCCTAGTTAAATAAAGGTAAAATAATAATGGATTCCAAAGAAATGTGGTTAACTCACATTATCTGGTGTTAGAATCTGTAGTTATAAGAGAATCTATGCATTTGTTCCTGTTCTTTCATTCAGTTGAGTTGAGTTGAGCTCCATTTTGTTCTCTGAACACGTAGATAGTGTTACAACTACATCATAATGAATTGTCTACTTCTTAAATGACTTTTGTGTAAATTCTGATATGAAAGGGTGATTTATGCAATCGATGTAAAAATGTATTTTTTTTATTTTTTATTTAACTAGACAAGTCATTTAAGAACAAATTCTTATTTACAATGACAGCCTACCCGGGCCACAACCCTCCACTTACCAACACGACACTAGGCCAATTGGCGTCACCCTATGGGACGATCACAGCCGGTTGTAATACAGCCCGGGATCGAACCAAGGTCTGTAGTGACGCCTCTAGCACTGGCGATGCAGTGCCTTAGACCGCTGCACACCTCGAGATGTGATGTTGCATTTGCATAACAGCATATCTGTTCTGTCAGTTTTATTATGACCTCATAATGTGAATCAAAGATTTTTTACAACTGACCCAAGATATGCCAGCCTGTCGTTTCCGATGGGAACAAATTAGTCATAGTGGGCGGAAGAAGCAAGTAGGGAGCAGATCCTAGCTAGCTAGATCCTATTGGTGCGTTCTAACATTATTTGCATATTTCCGTTAGGGGATGCCTACGCTCCTAAACAACAAAACATTTTACAACTTTGGCAAAGGGTAAAATCAACAATAATTAGTCCACCCTGTTGTAACAAATTCTAGTTTTAGGAACAGAAGACTGTATTGAGATCAAATTATTCATAGATGAGAATTTGCATAATCTCGGCTAAAATGAATCGCCCTCGATCTTCTCCACTGCCGTCCACTGGGTTTCTTCTCATCCCCATATTTGACCCAACCGGATGCTTCACATTTATACATCCGGTGAAATATCTGGCTCATTGTTCTATCTGTGTTCAGATTATTTGATTGATTTGCCTGAAATATCCTGCTGCTCTGGCGTGCCCTCTGGCGGTAGGTCGGTGCATGGGCTTCATTACAGGTCACATGCAGAGAAACAGCAGCAGCGTCGATTTTCCGAAGATTCCCGATTCGGAGCTCGACTTTCCGGAAGATCCGGGTACTCGGCTTCATTACATTACAGGTCACATGCAGAGAAACAGCAGCAGCGTCGATTTTCCGAAGATCCCCGATTCGGAGCTCGACTTTCCGGGAAGATCCGGGTACTGGGCTTCAACCTCAACATAACAGCAATGGCGGAGGCAGCAGCTACAGCGGCTCCAGCAATACCAGGAGCCTGGACCAAACACGTCACCTGCAGGTAACGACCAGACCCGGGGATCAATTTAGCACCACTGTGTTGATGTTGTCCATGGTTTGTAACCAAAACGCCGGGGGTTTTGGCCGTTTGTTAAGCGACTTTACAACGCCGTCTTTTGTGCTCCGGTAGCAAGCCCAGCTGTGTTTTGTTGTGATACAGGCAGCCGACGGTAAAACGGCTTCGTCCTGCAGTTGAGACATTATTAACTAGAGAGAAATTCCCCCGTACGATTCAAAGTGATACACAGTAACATCCGCAATGGCAACACAAAAGGAAAACGCACGGAGACCCAGCGGCAAATAGACGCTGAATTCAATATAATTAAAATGGTTTTAATATGATTATATTTATCAGCCAAACACTGAAATGATTCCGGTGGGGTGTAAATATGGTTGGATATTTCGCAGAGCTCTCATTCCTCGACCAAAGCTGAAATGCGGTAGAGACAACCAGCTAACTAGCTAGAATTACATAAGTCAGTGTTTACTGTGTTACCTAATGTGAATTACACTCTGAACGTGGTCATCACCGTCAATGCCAGTTCTGTAATAGTGCTACTGTGTTTACTAGCTGTCCACTGGTCTCTGAATTCCGCTGGATATTAGTTGGAGTTACACCAATGGAGTATTGAGTCAAAGCTCCTGAAATAATGGTATCATTTAGGCCTTAATTTTGTCGCAAGTGATACATTTGTTTTATTGATAACGGGAAGAATTGTTTCCAGTCTTCATATTCCCACTGTGACGTTTTACAACGAGCATCATCGTTCGGTTCAACAGCTACATTCAGGCTGTTTGTAATCGATGTGAAATAACTTCAGCAGACATTTTTCCCATTTTGTCTTTCCCTTTCGCAGGTGTTTCAACAGAGCACATTTCAAATGATTTGTGTGACTTTTTTTTTGTCTTTGGTTTATTCGCAGGTATTTCATGCATGGGCTTTGCAAAGAAGGCATCAACTGTCGATATTCCCATGATCTCAACACCAGTCAACCAGCTGCAGCTATGATTTGCAAGTTCTTTCAGAAAGGAAACTGTGTGTTCGGCGACCGGTGCAGGTAAATATTATTTAAAGTTTAATATGTTCCTTGTAGGTGTTGGGCCATAACTAGCTGCCTTGTAGGTGGTGGGCCATAGCAAGCTGCCTTGTGGATAGTGGGCCATAGCATACTGCCTTGTGGGTAGTGGACCATAACAAGCTGCCTTGTGGGTGTTGGGCCATAGCATGCTGCCTTGTGGGTAGTGGGCCATAGCATGCTGCCTTGTGGGTAGTGGGCCATAACAAGCTGCCTTGTGGGTGTTGGGCCATAGCACGCTGCCTTGTGGGTAGCAGGCCATAACAAGCTGCCTTGTGGGTGTTGGGCCATAGCACGCTGCCTTGTGGGTAGTGGACCATAGCAAGCTGCCTTGTAGGTGGTGGGCCATAGCAAGCTGCCTTGTAGGTGGTTGGCCATAGCAAGCTGCCTTGTAGGTGGTGGGCCATAGCAAGCTGCCTTGTAGGTGGTGGGCCATAACAAGCTGCCTTGTAGGTGTTGGGCCATAGCAAGCTGCCTTGTAGGTGGTGGGCCATAACAAGCTGCCTTGTAGGTGTTGGGCCATAGCATGCTGCCTTGTAGGTGGTGGGCCATAGCAAGCTATCTGCTTTAGTTTTTGAGATTCTCGAACTCTGCCAAGTCATGCTGAGAGATTTGGTGCTGAGAGATTTGGTGCTGAGAGATTTGGTGCTGAGAGATTTGGTGCTGAGAGATTTGGTGTTTTTTGAGGTCTGGTTCAGATATTTACATGAAATACATTATAAAATAATGGCGTTACAATTATTTTATAGCTCTTTTTAATGGAAATTCCAAAGCCCAAAAATAGTGAACATTGAATTGCCAGAACAGTAAAAATATTCCATTGTCTCGGAGTTCCACATTGGGTAGACATCTATGAAATTATACATATTTCAGTTTTGTATATTACTTAGTGTTCTTTAATGACTTATTTTTCATTCCTTAAAGTTGCCTGATCACCTCATCGCTGTTCAGGCAGTAGCAGCCAGCCAGGCCGTCTAACTTTGTCCTGCCCCACACTGCACTGTCTGTAGTCTGTACTCCTTCTACTTAGCTAGCCTGCCCACACTGTACTGGCTGTACTCATTCTACTTAGCTAGCCTGCCCACACTGTAATGTCTGTACTCATTCTACTTAGCTAGCCTGCCCACACTGCACTGTCTGTACTCATTCTACTTAGCTAGCCTGCCCACACTGTACTGTCTGTACTCATTCTACTTAGCTAGCCTGCCCACACTGTACTGTCTGTACTCACTCTACTTAGCTAGCCTGCCCACACTGTACTGTCTGTACTCATTCTACTTAGCTAGCCTGCCCACACTGTACTGTCTGTACTCATTCTACTTAGCTAGCCTGCCCACACTGTACTGTCTGTACTCATTCTACTTAGCTAGCCTGCCCACACTGTACTGTCTGTACTCATTCTACTTAGCTAGCCTGCCCACACTGCACTGCCTGTACTCATTCTACTTAGCTAGCCTGCCCACACTGTACTGTCTGTAGTCATTCTACTTAGCTAGCCTGCCCACACTGCACTGCCTGTAGTCTGTACTCATTCTACTTAGCTAGCCTGCCCACACTGTACTGTCTGTAGTCTGTACTCATTCTACTTAGCTAGCCTGCCCACACTGTACTGTCTGTACTCATTCTACTTAGCTAGCCTGCCCACACTGTACTGTCTGTACTCATTCTACTTAGCTAGCCTGCCCACACTGTACTGTCTGTACTCATTCTACTTAGCTAGCCTGCCCACACTGTACTGTCTGTACTCATTCTACTTAGCTAGCCTGCCCACACTGTACTGTCTGTACTCATTCTACTTAGCTAGCCTGCCCACACTGTACTGTCTGTACTCATTCTACTTAGCTAGCCTGCCCACACTGCACTGCCTGTACTCATTCTACTTAGCTAGCCTGCCCACACTGTACTGTCTGTAGTCATTCTACTTAGCTAGCCTGCCCACACTGCACTGCCTGTAGTCTGTACTCATTCTACTTAGCTAGCCTGCCCACACTGCACTGCCTGTAGTCTGTACTCACTCTACTTAGCTAGCCTGCCCACACTGCACTGTCTGTACTCATTCTACTTAGCTAGCCTGCCCACACTGTACTGTCTGTACTCATTCTACTTAGCTAGCCTGCCCACACTGTACTGTCTGTAGTCTGTACTCACTCTACTTAGCTAGCCTGCCCACACTGCACTGTCTGTACTCATTCTACTTAGCTAGCCTGCCCACACTGTACTGTCTGTACTCATTCTACTTAGCTAGCCTGCCCACACTGTACTGTCTGTACTCATTCTACTTAGCTAGCCTGCCCACACTGTACTGTCTGTACTCATTCTACTTAGCTAGCCTGCCCACACTGCACTGTCTGTAGTCTGTACTCACTCTACTTAGCTAGCCTGCCCACACTGCACTGCCTGTACTCATTCTACTTAGCTAGCCTGCCCACACTGTACTGTCTGTAGTCATTCTACTTAGCTAGCCTGCCCACACTGCACTGCCTGTAGTCTGTACTCATTCTACTTAGCTAGCCTGCCCACACTGCACTGCCTGTAGTCTGTACTCATTCTACTTAGCTAGCCTGCCCACACTGCACTGCCTGTAGTCTGTACTCATTCTACTTAGCTAGCCTGCCCACACTGCACTGCCTGTAGTCTGTACTCATTCTACTTAGCTAGCCTGCCCACACTGCACTGCCTGTAGTCTGTACTCATTCTACTTAGCTAGCCTGCCCACACTGCACTGCCTGTAGTCTGTACTCATTCTACTTAGCTAGCCTGCCCACACTGTACTGTCTGTACTCATTCTACTTAGCTAGCCTGCCCACACTGTACTGTCTGTACTCATTCTACTTAGCTAGCCTGCCCACACTGTACTGTCTGTACTCATTCTACTTAGCTAGCCTGCCCACACTGTACTGTCTGTACTCATTCTACTTAGCTAGCCTGCCCACACTGTACTGTCTGTAGTCATTCTACTTAGCTAGCCTGCCCACACTGTACTGTCTTTACTCATTCTACTTAGCTAGCCTGCCCACACTGTACAGTCTGTAGTCTGTACTCATTCTACTTAGCCAGCCTGCCCACACTGTACTGTCTGTACTCATTCTACTTAGCTAGCCTGCCCACACTGCACTGCCTGTAGTCTGTAGTCATTCTACTTAGCTAGCCTGCCCACACTGCACTGCCTGTAGTCATTCTACTTAGCTAGCCTGCCCACACTGTACTGTCTGTACTCATTCTACTAGCTAGCCTGCCCACACTGTACTGTCTGTAGTCTGTACTCATTCTACTTAGCCAGCCTGCCCACACTGTACTGTCTGTACTCATTCTACTTAGCTAGCCTGCCCACACTGTACTGTCTGTACTCATTCTACTTAGCTAGCCTGCCCACACTGCACTGTCTGTACTCATTCTACTTAGCTAGCCTGCCTACACTGTACTGTCTGTAGTCTGTACTCATTCTACTTAGCTAGCCTGCCCACACTGTACTGTCTGTACTCATTCTACTTAGCTAGCCTGCCCCACACTGTACTGTCTGTAGTCATTCTACTTAGCTAGCCTGCCCACACTGTACTGTCTGTAGTCTGTACTCATTCTACTTAGCTAGCCTGCCCACGCAGTACTGTCTGTACTCATTCTACTTAGCTAGCCTGCCCACACTGCACTGCCTGTAGTCTGTAGTCATTCTACTTAGCTAGCCTGCCCACACTGCACTGCCTGTAGTCTGTACTCATTCTACTTAGCTAGCCTGCCCACACTGCACTGCCTGTACTCCTTCTACTTAGCTAGCATGCCCACACTGTACTGTCTGTACTCATTCTACTTAGCTAGCCTGCCCACACTGTACTGTCTGTACTCATTCTACTTAGCTAGCCTGCCCACACTGTACTGTCTGTACTCATTCTACTTAGCTAGCCTGCCCACACTGTACTGTCTGTACTCATTCTACTTAGCTAGCCTGCCCACACTGTACTGTCTGTACTCATTCTACTTAGCTAGCCTGCCCACACTGTACTGTCTGTACTCATTCTACTTAGCTAGCCTGCCCACACTGTACTGTCTGTACTCATTCTACTTAGCTAGCCTGCCCACACTGCACTGCCTGTACTCATTCTACTTAGCTAGCCTGCCCACACTGTACTGTCTGTAGTCATTCTACTTAGCTAGCCTGCCCACACTGCACTGCCTGTAGTCTGTACTCATTCTACTTAGCTAGCCTGCCCACACTGTACTGTCTGTAGTCTGTACTCATTCTACTTAGCTAGCCTGCCCACACTGTACTGTCTGTACTCATTCTACTTAGCTAGCCTGCCCACACTGTACTGTCTGTACTCATTCTACTTAGCTAGCCTGCCCACACTGTACTGTCTGTACTCATTCTACTTAGCTAGCCTGCCCACACTGTACTGTCTGTACTCATTCTACTTAGCTAGCCTGCCCACACTGCACTGCCTGTACTCATTCTACTTAGCTAGCCTGCCCACACTGTACTGTCTGTAGTCATTCTACTTAGCTAGCCTGCCCACACTGCACTGCCTGTAGTCTGTACTCATTCTACTTAGCTAGCCTGCCCACACTGCACTGCCTGTAGTCTGTACTCACTCTACTTAGCTAGCCTGCCCACACTGCACTGTCTGTACTCATTCTACTTAGCTAGCCTGCCCACACTGTACTGTCTGTACTCATTCTACTTAGCTAGCCTGCCCACACTGTACTGTCTGTAGTCTGTACTCACTCTACTTAGCTAGCCTGCCCACACTGCACTGTCTGTACTCATTCTACTTAGCTAGCCTGCCCACACTGTACTGTCTGTACTCATTCTACTTAGCTAGCCTGCCCACACTGTACTGTCTGTACTCATTCTACTTAGCTAGCCTGCCCACACTGTACTGTCTGTACTCATTCTACTTAGCTAGCCTGCCCACACTGCACTGTCTGTAGTCTGTACTCACTCTACTTAGCTAGCCTGCCCACACTGCACTGCCTGTACTCATTCTACTTAGCTAGCCTGCCCACACTGTACTGTCTGTAGTCATTCTACTTAGCTAGCCTGCCCACACTGCACTGCCTGTAGTCTGTACTCATTCTACTTAGCTAGCCTGCCCACACTGCACTGCCTGTAGTCTGTACTCATTCTACTTAGCTAGCCTGCCCACACTGCACTGCCTGTAGTCTGTACTCATTCTACTTAGCTAGCCTGCCCACACTGCACTGCCTGTAGTCTGTACTCATTCTACTTAGCTAGCCTGCCCACACTGCACTGCCTGTAGTCTGTACTCATTCTACTTAGCTAGCCTGCCCACACTGCACTGCCTGTAGTCTGTACTCATTCTACTTAGCTAGCCTGCCCACACTGCACTGCCTGTAGTCTGTACTCATTCTACTTAGCTAGCCTGCCCACACTGTACTGTCTGTACTCATTCTACTTAGCTAGCCTGCCCACACTGTACTGTCTGTACTCATTCTACTTAGCTAGCCTGCCCACACTGTACTGTCTGTACTCATTCTACTTAGCTAGCCTGCCCACACTGTACTGTCTGTACTCATTCTACTTAGCTAGCCTGCCCACACTGTACTGTCTGTAGTCATTCTACTTAGCTAGCCTGCCCACACTGTACTGTCTTTACTCATTCTACTTAGCTAGCCTGCCCACACTGTACAGTCTGTAGTCTGTACTCATTCTACTTAGCCAGCCTGCCCACACTGTACTGTCTGTACTCATTCTACTTAGCTAGCCTGCCCACACTGCACTGCCTGTAGTCTGTAGTCATTCTACTTAGCTAGCCTGCCCACACTGCACTGCCTGTAGTCATTCTACTTAGCTAGCCTGCCCACACTGTACTGTCTGTACTCATTCTACTAGCTAGCCTGCCCACACTGTACTGTCTGTAGTCTGTACTCATTCTACTTAGCCAGCCTGCCCACACTGTACTGTCTGTACTCATTCTACTTAGCTAGCCTGCCCACACTGTACTGTCTGTACTCATTCTACTTAGCTAGCCTGCCCACACTGCACTGTCTGTACTCATTCTACTTAGCTAGCCTGCCTACACTGTACTGTCTGTTGTCTGTACTCATTCTACTTAGCTAGCCTGCCCACACTGTACTGTCTGTACTCATTCTACTTAGCTAGCCTGCCCCACACTGTACTGTCTGTAGTCATTCTACTTAGCTAGCCTGCCCACACTGTACTGTCTGTAGTCTGTACTCATTCTACTTAGCTAGCCTGCCCACACTGTACTGTCTGTACTCATTCTACTTAGCTAGCCTGCCCACACTGCACTGCCTGTAGTCTGTAGTCATTCTACTTAGCTAGCCTGCCCACACTGCACTGCCTGTAGTCTGTACTCATTCTACTTAGCTAGCCTGCCCACACTGCACTGCCTGTACTCCTTCTACTTAGCTAGCCTGCCCACACTGTACTGTCTGTAGTCATTCTACTTAGCTAGCCTGCCCACACTGTATTGTCTGTAGTCTGTACTCACTCTACTTAGCTAGCCTGCCCACACTGCAATGCCTGTGGTCTGTACTCATTCTACTTAGCTAGCCTGCCCACACTGCACTGCCTGTAGTCTGTACTCATTCTACTTAGCTAGCCTGCCCACACTGCACTGCCTGTAGTCTGTACTCATTCTACTTAGCTAGCCTGCCCACACTGTACTGTCTGTAGTCATTCTACTTAGCTAGCCTGCCCACACTGCACTGCCTGTAGTCTGTAGTCATTCTACTTAGCTAGCCTGCCCACACTGCACTGCCTGTAGTCTGTACTCATTCTACTTAGCTAGCCTGCCCACACTGCACTGCCTGTAGTCTGTACTCACTCTACTTAGCTAGCCTGCCCACACTGCACTGTCTGTACTCATTCTACTTAGCTAGCCTGCCCACACTGTACTGTCTGTACTCATTCTACTTAGCTAGCCTGCCCAAGTATGGCTGCAGAGCTGTCTGAAAATCATTCTACTAGTTCTTCATAGTAGAGGTATACTTTCACAAACCGTCTCTGTCTCTGTCGTTGTTGTGTAAGTTTCTCTCTCATGTGCTCTCTGAGTGTATCTAGCCCAACGTAGCAGGTGTAGAAAGTGTATCCCGTCCAAAGATCTGTAAATAATGAGATGCTCATGTCCCCTGGCCCTAACAATGGCAGTCATTGTCCCAAAGGCAGGAAGGCAAGGTGACAAGCTTAGATCCAAAATAAGCCCATAGAAAGTCATTGTACTTATTTTGCTAAGAGTAAAACCTCTCGCTTCGCCTCTTTCTCTCTGATCACTCTCTTGAGTCTGAAAAACAAAATGGCGCAATGAATTATGGTAATTGTAGGTAATTACCACATTTCTGCGCTGAACTAGGTTGGATATTTGCTTAATGAAAACCACCACTTCCTACATCATTCCTAACTTGATTTCTCAGATTTCTCTCAAATTATTTGATTTCTCTCTAGAGAAACTGTGTGTTGGGCTCACAAATACCAGAACGAAATGGAATTCAAGTAATTGAATCAATGTCGGTCAATTAAAAAAAAATAAAAAAAAAATAATGAAAAAACAATGTTGGTTAACCACTCGGCACTACTGTGGAGGGAGGAGCTTGTTTTTACATTTTGTGTATATTTATTTATTCTGAACACATTTCTGTTTGGCAAAGTCAATTTTTGAAAATTATTTTAAAGTACTTAAGTTCGCTAGCTGGACAGGCCAACGCCGCGGAGTACCAAACTGTAAACCAATCAGAACTTGTGTCCTATCCATGGTACTACGCCTGCCAATCACGGAAGGTGGTATCGAGGTCCTGGTATAGAGGTCCTGAATGGCAGGGAGCTCAGCCCCAGTGATGTACTGGGCTGTATACACTACCCTCTGACACCGCCTGGTATAGAGGTCCTGGATGGCAGGGAGCTCTGTCCCAGTGATGTACTGGGCTGTATACACTACCCTCTGACACCGCCTGGTATAGAGGTCCTGGATGGCAGGGAGCTCTGTCCCAGTGATGTACTGGGCTGTATACACTACCCTCTAACACCGCCTGGTATAGAGGTCATGGATGGCAGGGAGCTCTGTCCCAGTGATGTACTGGGCTGTATACACTACCCTCTGACACCGCCTGGTATAGAGGTCCTGGATGGCAGGGAGCTCTGTCCCAGTGATGTACTGGGCTGTATACACTACCCTCTGACACCGCCTGGTATAGAGGTCCTGGATGGCAGGGAGCTCGGCCCCAGTGATGTACTGTATACACTATACCCTCTGTAGCGCCTTGCGGTCGGATGCCAAGAATGATATAGACCGTTCGTATTGCATTCTGCATACTTCAAGTGCACTCAAACAGATATCTTATTTCAGTCTTTGGGAGCTTCAGTTAACACACTGACAGACGATGAAAGGCTGTGTTTACATCTTAGATGCCATTGGCTGCAGGATACAGTATGTTTAGTATAGACGGCAGCAGGCCATTGGCTGCAGGATACAGTATGTTTAGTATAGACGGCAGCAGGCCATTGGCTGCACGATACAGTGTTTAGTATTGACGGCAGCAGGCCATTGGCTGCAGGATACAGTATGTTTAGTACTGACGGCAGCAGGCCATTGGCTGCAGGATACAGTATGTTTAGTATTGACTGAGACGGCAGTAGGATACAGTATGTTTAGTATAGACGGCAGCAGGCCATTGGCTGCAGGATACAGTATGTTTAGTATTGACGGCAGCAGGCCATTGGCTGCAGGATACAGTATGTTTAGTATTGACGGCAGCAGCAGTAGCATACAGTATGTTTAGTATTGACGGAGACTGCAGTAGGATACAGTATGTTTAGTATTGACGGCAGTAGGATACAGTATGTTTAGTATTGACTGAGACAGCAGTAGGATACAGTATGTTTAGTATTGACTGATACGGCTGCAGGATACAGTATGTTTAGTATTGACGGCAGTAGGATACAGTATGTTTAGTATTGACTGAGACAGCAGTAGGATACAGTATGTTTAGTATTGACTGAGACAGCAGTAGGATACAGTATGTTTAGTATTGACGGATACAGTATGTTTTAGTATTGACTGAGACGGCAGTAGGATACAGTATGTTTAGTATTGACGGCAGTAGGATACAGTATGTTTAGTATTGACTGAGACGGTAGTAGGATACAGTATGTTTAGTATTGACTGAGACGGTAGTAGGATACAGTATGTTTAGTATTGACTGAGACGGCAGTAGGATACAGTATGTTTAGTATTGACTGAGACGGCAGTAGGATACAATATGTTTAGTATTGACTGAGACGGTAGTAGGATACAGTATGTTTAGTATTGACTGAGATGGCAGTAGGATAGAGTATGTTTTAGTATTGACTGAGACGGCAGTAGGATACAGTATGTTTTAGTATTGACTGAGACGGCAGTAGGATACAGTATGTTTAGTATTGACTGAGACGGCAGTAGAATACAGTATGTTTAGTATTGACAGCAGTAGGATACAGTATGTTTAGTCTTGACTGAGACGGCAGTAGGATACAGTATGTTTTAGTATTGACTGAGGCGGCAGTAGGATACAGTATGTTTTAGTATTGACGGCAGTAGGATACAGTATGTTTTAGTATTGACTGAGACTGGTCAGTCAGCTTTTCTTCTGAGAACAGTTAGCAGGCTATGTAGTGGAATTCTCTTCCGGGGAATCATCTGACACCTAAGAACGCAACGCCACGAAACGCCACAGCGGTTTCCTAATGTCAACATGTTGTTCACGTTGCTTGCACGCACACACATACCCATACCGGGGATCAACCAGGCTAGAGATCATTAAGGGCCCTAGTAATGGGACAACATCTGCCGTCATATCAGCCTATATTGCCCTGATGGAGACATGGATTACCCAGAGCACACTGCGCCTCCAGCTGCTGTTTCTTCATCTGACCATGTTTTCTCTCATCGTCTGAGAGCATCTGGGTCATGGCGGTTTTGGCACAGGGCTACTCGTTTCTCCTAAGTGGAGATTCTCTCACCTGTCCATCTCCTCCTCATTTTAAATGCCATCACTGTAACTTGTCCTCTGAAGCTTAACATTATCTATCGCCCACCTGAGGGGTATCCCAGGAAGCAATATAGAGCCACTTAGAAAACCTTCCTAGCTTCAGTGACCTTCACATTCCAGGTCAGGCTCCATCCGTACTACGACAGTGACCTTCACATTCCAGGTCAGGCTCCATCCGTACTACGACAGTGACCTTCACATTCCAGGTCAGGCTCCATCCGTACTACGACAGTGACCTTCACATTCCAGGTTAGGCTCCATCCGTACTACGACAGTGACCTTCACATTCCAGGTCAGGCTCCGTCCGTACTACGACAGTGACCTTCACATTCCAGGTCAGGCTCCATCCGTACTACGAAGGTGGATAATGCTCGTTCCGCCTGCCGCTAACTCTCCCAGCAGGCTTGTAACTGCACGTCCATGTGGCACGTGGCGAGTCGAACGCCAAACGATGCTGAGACAGTCAGCCATGGGTTGGTGCCGCGTTTTTGATTTGTGCCAAAAGTAAAAAGTTATTGTTAATTCAGCAGGCTGTGGTGTGAAGCAGGCTGTGGTGTGGAAGCGGGCTGTGGTGTGGAAGCGGGCTGTGGTGTGGAAGCGGGCTGTGGTGTGGAAGCGGCCTGTGGTGTGGAAGCGGCCTGTGGTGTGGAAGCGGCCTGTGGTGTGGAAGCGGCCTGTGGTGTGGAAGCGGCCTGTGGTGTGGAAGCGGCCTGTGGTGTGGAAGCGGCCTGTGGTGTGGAAGCGGCCTGTGGTGTGGAAGCGGCCTGTGGTGTGGAAGCGGCCTGTGGTGTGGAAGCGGCCTGTGGTGTGGAAGCGGCCTGTGGTGTGGAAGCGGCCTGTGGTGTGGAAGCGGCCTGTGGTGTGGAAGCGGCCTGTGGTGTGGTGTGGAAGCGGCCTGTGGTGTGGTGTGGAAGCGGCCTGTGGTGTGGTGTGGAAGCGGCCTGTGGTGTGGTGTGGAAGCGGCCTGTGGTGTGGTGTGGAAGCGGCCTGTGGTGTGGTGTGGAAGCGGCCTGTGGTGTGGAAGCGGGCTGTGGTGTGGTGTGGTGTGGAAGCGGGCTGTGGTGTGGTGTGGAAGCGGGCGGTGGTGTGGAAGCGGGCTGTGGTGTGGAAGCGGGCTGTGGTGTGGAAGCGGGCTGTGGTGTGGAAGCGGGCTGTGGTGTGGAAGCGGCCTGTGGTGTGGAAGCGGCCTGTGGTGTGGAAGCGGGCTGTGGTGTGGTGTGGTGTGGAAGCGGGCTGTGGTGTGGTGTGGAAGCGGGCTGTGGTGTGGTGTGGAAGCGGGCTGTGGTGTGGTGTGGAAGCGGGCTGTGGTGTGGTGTGGAAGCGGGCTGTGGTGTGGTGTGGAAGCGGGCTGTGGTGTGGTGTGGAAGCGGGCTGTGGTGTGGTGTGGAAGCGGGCGGTGGTGTGAAGCGGGCGGTGGTGTGAAGCGGGCTATGGAGATGATTGCACGAACTGGAAGTCTCTCTAGATAAGAGAGATGAGTAAAATGTAAAACATTAGCCTGGTCCCAGATGTTTGAGGTCTTGCCAACTCCTATGGTTTGTCGTTACAATGACCGTTGGAGTGGGCAGGATGGTCCAAACCGACCAAGCTATCTAGGTCATCATGACAATTACCCAACAACTCAAAAACACTCCATCAAATCAAACACCCGTATTTACATTGTGTTCTGAGGAAGTCCGACTGCCCTACAATGTCTCTTACTGTGTAAATAATCTTGGGTTGTAATTCTATGCTGTTTTGTGTTGTTGTTGTTTTGCGTTGTTGTTGTGTTGTTGTGTGGTGTTTTGTTGTGGTGTTTTGTTGTGGTGGTGTTGTGATGTTGTGTTGTTGTTGTTGTGTTGTTGTGTTACTCCGAGGAATGTTTGCCCAAGCAAGAAAGAAAGGAAAGGCCATGATTATTTACACAGTAAGAGACATTGTAGGGCAGTCTGACAAGCAAGGCCTTTCATGGTGTTATCTGTTTTAAAAACAAAATGGCAGGCTGGGAAATAGGATTGAGACTGAAATGGCGGCGAGTTTTGTAATGGGCTAGCAGGTACGAGTGAACATGTTTAATTGTGCCGAGTTGAGATACTCACTCGAAATCGTATGTATTACGTGAAGTGAGAGTGTTGTAATGGGCTAGCAGGTACGAGTAAACATGTTTAAATGGCCAACTATTTGCGTTTTTTTTATTTTAAACAATAGGCTAAATCAATAATATCCAGGAGCCACGATGCTGTTTATGCCGTCAAGTGTGGGAGTCCTAGCCTACGTCACATCCTAAGAAATCTCACTGAAAACTCATTCCCACCACATTTGTTTGTAGACTTCTCATTGAGTCTTTAAACCAAGAACACGAGTTCAACCAGTTCATTCAGACAGCGTCTCTCTCCTATTGGTCTGCTTTTAGCAGCATACCCATAGTTACCATCCCATAGTTACCGCTGCTAGCATGCTCCCCAGGTCAACTGTCTGTCTAGGGAATTGTCCGTGTCCCCAAAAAGGCTCCCTTTTCCCTATTTAGTGCACTACTTTTGACCCAGGGCCCTTATCAAATGTAGTGCACTATATCGGGGATAAGGGTGCTATTTGGGATGCACTCAATGTGCTTTTGTTAGCCGTCTAGCCTAGATGGTAATAACAAGGATTTACATAGTCCATACATAGGCTGCTGACTCTGTGAGCATTTGCCTTCTAGCCTTCCCACTGAGACGGCTTTGACCAGAACCGGTGTGGCATTGACCCGTTGTTGTTATGTAACTAGACCTAAAGGAGGACTTCTACCAGCCAACCCACTGAGAGGACTTGAACATGTGTACCATTGACCCGTTGTTGGTATGTAACTAGACCTAAAGGAGGACTTCTACTTTTCCATACAGACTATTTATTTGACTACCAGCCAACCCACTGAGAGGACTTGAACATGTGTAGCATTGACCTGTTGGTATGTAACTAGACCTAAAGGACGACTTCTACTTTTCCATACAGACTATTTATTTGACTACCAGCCAACCCACTGAGAGGACTTGAACATGTGTAGCATTGTGTTGCTGCTGTTGGTATGTAACTAGACCTAAAGGAGGACTTGAACATGTGTAGCATTGTGTTGCTGCTGTTGGTATGTAAAGGAACTTTCCTCTGTCAGTCGGTCCATATGATGGGGATGTATCAGCCCTCATTATTCCATAGGAAGAAGAGGGAGGGAGGGAAGAAGAGGGAGGGAGGGAAGAAGAGGGAGGGAGGGAGGAAGAAGAGGGGTAGTGGAAGGAGGAAGACGATGGGTAGTGGAAGGAGGAAGACGATGGGTAGTGGAGGAAGAAGAGGAGTGGGGAGGAAGGAGAGGGGTAGTGAAAGGAGAGGGGTAGTGGAGGGAGGAAGGAGAGGGGTAGTGGAGGGAGAAAGGAGGGGGGGGGGGTGGAGGAGGGAAGAAGAGGGGTAGTGGAAGGAGGAAGAAGAGGGGTAATGAAGGGTCTGTACACTCTCTGTTTTTAATGTTGACAGCTGAAAAGAAACATGCTAGCCTGAGAACATGTTATGTAAACGTTAGTTATAGTCTACACAGATGTATATAGGATCCCAACTGAGTAGTATAGTGTGTCGACTAGTACTACACTACTCAGTTGGAATTCTATATAAATCTGTGTAGAGTGTTACTATATTTATAGGGGACAATGCACACACATCAATTTTACAATAATATACAGCCATGTAAGTGTGCCCGGGGTTAGCCAAAAGCTAATTAGCATCCGTAGTCCCTGGGCCTTTACACAGCCACTATACAACATACCATTACATCCAATAATATATCATTCTAACGACATCAACAACAACAACAGTCGTCTTGCGTATGAGGAACCACAGTACAGGTTTGGATTGATTTTGAGCCATGTTTTCAATATAACAACAATAACAACAACAAAAATACAATAATCAATGCAGCTTCTCCATGGGCATCGCGTTCCACTATATTGTAGCTCTAACAGAGAATACCCATGTTTACTGTGTGGAAAAGGCACAAGGTGATCCCCTCTAGTTACTGCCCTTGTAATCCTGATGGGGCTTTCCTTCAGCGTGATATAGAGGTGGAGGGGCAACCATGCAGGATCTAAAAGACAAGGGCTTTCCTTCAGCGTGATATAGAGGTGGAGGGGCAACACCATGCAGGATCTAAAAGACGAGGGCTTTCCTTCAGCGTGATATAGAGGTGGAGGGGCAACACCATGCAGGATCTAAAAGACGAGGGCTTTCCTTCAGCGTGATATAGAGGTGGAGGGGCAACACCATGCAGGATCTAGAAGACAAGGGCTTTCCTTCAGCGTGCAGGATCTAGAAGACAAGGGCTTTCCTTCAGCGTGATATAGAGGTGGAGGGGCAACACCATGCAGGATCTAGAAGACAAGGGCTTTCCTTCAGCGTGCAGGATCTAGAAGACAAGGGCTTTCCTTCAGCGTGATATAGAGGTGGAGGGGCAACACCATGCAGGATCTTAAAGAGGCTTTCATCTAATCTACATACTGCTTATTAAAGCTATCCAGACTTAAATCAATTATGTTTGTAAATGTTATGACAATAGTGGTAACTGTTTTTGGTTTGTGATCAAAAATCTGAAGTGTTTTGTTTTTGTAGAGTGACTCAATTGGTTCTCACATGCTGGTCACAAGCAGAAACATGACAGCAGGCCTCCAGAGGAAGGAAATGCCTTTTTATTCAAACCTAAAGTTGGATAATCCAACCGTAACCGTGTTGACCACCACCTTCTTCACATGTTTCTTACATGTCAAGTCGGAGTCCAAAATGACGGCGAGAGAAGTTAGACACAACTTTCAGGTTCTTCCCCCCCATTTCAACCAGAACGTCTGGATTTCTTAAGTCCGGTCTTGTCGATTTTAATAAAATGGCGGTTAAGAATTAGTCATCCATTTTTTAGAAACATGTGCCATAGCTTTAGTTAACTTGTTAACAACTAGTCTTGTTTTTTTTTTGTGTGTACAAACTGTATCGTCACATACATCTTCATGTTAAGAACAAATTCTTATTTACAATGACGGCCTACCAGGGAACAGTGGGTTAACTTCCTGTTCATGGGCAGAACGACAGATGTTTACCTTGTCAGCTCGGGGGATTCGATCTGGCAACCTTTCGGTTACTAGACCGACCTGCCGCCCCTATATACCGGTGTGTAGACTACTACTACATTGATGTTAGTCATTTAGCAGACACTCTTATCCAATTTACAGTAGAGGGATCACATTGTCATACTGGCCCCCCACCGTGGGAACCGAACCCACGACCCTGGCATTGCAAGCGCTACGCTCTACCAACTGAGCCACACGGGACCACCACCTATGTTGGGATTCTATATAGCTGTGTGTAGACGAGTACTCTATTGGGATTCTATATAGCTGTGTGTAGACTAGTAGTCTGTTGGGATTCTATATAGCTGTGTGTAGACTAGTACTCTGTTGGGATTCTATATAGCTGTGTGTAGACTAGTACTGTTGGGATTCTATATAGCTGTGTGTAGACTAGTACTGTTGGGATTCTATATAGCTGTGTGTAGACTAGTACTCTGGGATTCTATATAGCTGTGTGTAGACTAGTACTCTGTTGGGATTCTATATAGCTGTGTGTAGACTAGTACTCTGTTGGGATTCTATATAGCTGTGTGTAGACTAGTACTCTGTTGGGATTCTATATAGCTGTGTGTAGACTAGTACTCTGTTGGGATTCTATATAGCTGTGTGTAGACTAGTACTCTGGGATTCTATATAGCTGTGTGTAGACTAGTACTCTGTTGGGATTCTATATAGCTGTGTGTAGACTAGTACTCTGTTGGGATTCTATATAGCTGTGTGTAGACTAGTACTCTGTTGGGATTCTATATAGCTGTGTGTAGACTAGTACTCTGTTGGGATTCTATATAGCTGTGTGTAGACTAGTACTGTTGGGATTCTATATAGCTGTGTGTAGACTAGTACTCAGTTGGGATTCTATATAGCTGTGTGTAGACTAGTACTCTGTTGGGATTCTATATAGCTGTGTGTAGACTAGTACTCTGTTGGGATTCTATATAGCTGTGTGTAGACTAGTACTCAGTTGGGATTCTATATAGCTGTGTGTAGACTAGTACTCTGTTGGGATTCTATATAGCTGTGTGTAGACTAGTACTCTGTTGGGATTCTATATAGCTGTGTGTAGACTAGTACTCTGTTGGGATTCTATATAGCTGTGTGTAGACTAGTACTCTGTTGGGATTCTATATAGCTGTGTGTAGACTAGTACTCTGTTGGGATTCTATATAGCTGTGTGTAGACTAGTACTCTGGGATTCTATATAGCTGTGTGTAGACTAGTACTCTGTTGGGATTCTATATAGCTGTGTGTAGACTAGTACTCTGTTGGGATTCTATATAGCTGTGTGTAGACTAGTACTCTGTTGGGATTCTATATAGCTGTGTGTAGACTAGTACTCTGGGATTCTATATAGCTGTGTGTAGACTAGTACTCTGGGATTCTATATAGCTGTGTGTAGACTAGTACTCTGGGATTCTATATAGCTGTGTGTAGACTAGTACTCTGGGATTCTATATAGCTGTGTGTAGACTAGTACTCTGTTGGGATTCTATATAGCTGTGTGTAGACTAGTACTCTGTTGGGATTCTATATAGCTGTGTGTAGACTAGTACTCTGTTGGGATTCTATATAGCTGTGTGTAGACTAGTACTCTGTTGGGATTCTATATAGCTGTGTGTAGACTAGTACTCAGTTGGGATTCTACACACAGGTGTATAGACTACTTCTGTATATAGAATCCCAACGTAGTAATAGTTATAACATTGGGGTCCCACAAGGGTCAATATTAGGCCCCTTTCTGTTTACCATCTATATAAAATGATCTCCAAGTTAACTAGTTATATTTAAATATTTTGTATTTATTTAAATATTATGTCAATAGTGAAAGGTTCTGAGGGAGCTACGGTGAAGCTTTGTCTTCAATGAAAAGTTGGTTGTAAAGATGAGTTCAGTTCCCTGCAAGAGAACCTTAACATTGAATCATTTAAATGTATTATTTTCTCTCGTCTTTCTCTGCCTCTGACCTGTCTCATTTGCTCTCTGACCTCCCCCCTTCTCCCTCCCTCTCCCTCTCTCCCTCCCCCTTCTCCCTCTCTCCCTCCCCCTTCTCCCTCTCTCTCTCTCCCTTCTCCCTCCCTCTCTCTCTCCCTCCCTCTCTCTCTCCCTCCCTCTCTCCCTCTCTCTCTCACTCCTCTCTCTCTCACTCTTCCCTCTCTCTCTCACTCTTCCCTCTCTCTCTCACTCCTCCCTCTCTCTCTCACTCCTCCCTCTCTCTCTCTCCCTCCCCCCTTCTCCATCTCTCTCACACCTCCCTCCGTTCTCTCTCCCTCCAGGTTTGAACACTCTAAAGAAGACGTGCCTGGGCCCAAGCCGTCGCTGCCACCCCCTGCCTCCGCCTGCGCCCTTCTCACTCCTACGTCCCTCGCTGCCAGCGCCCCAGCCCCCGTTCCCAGTGGATCGGCGGGTGGTGAGTCGGCAGACGGCCCAGAGAACCCTCATGGATCAGGCGCAGGGGACTGGGTTATGGCGGCAGAGTTTGTACCAGGCCAGCCGTACTATTGTGGAAGGGGTGAGTGTGTCTAGGATGCTTGTGATTGAGCCTACTTGTACATAATTACACTTATTATTATTATTATTATTATTATTATTATTCTTATTATTATTATTATTGAAATGATTAAGTTAAAGTGCCTTAACATGTAACACGTACCGATAGCAAGGTGCAGCCTGTCTGGTCCAGTCATTCAATGTGGTGGTCTTTACCACGTTGTGATTGTTGTCACACTGGCTGGTTCTCATTCAGGACCCAGGTGACTACATCTTCTGTTAACCCTGTCACACTGGCTGGTCCTCATTCAGGACCCAGGCTGCTAAAGCTTCTCTTAACCCTGTCACACTGGCTGGTCCTCATTCAGGACCCAGGCTGCTAAAGCTTCTCTTAACCCTGTCACACTGGCTGGTCCTCATTCAGGACCCAGGCTGCTAAAGCTTCTCTTAACCCCAGAGCCATGTTGTCTCAATGTGATCAATTAATCGTGCAGCCCTACTGGCTTCTACAAGGTGTCGAAAGCGTTCCACAGGGATGCTGGTCCCGTGTTGACTTCAATGCTTTCCCACAGTTGTGTCAAGTTGGCTGGATGTCCTTTGGGTGGTGGACCATTCTTGACACACACAGGAAACTGTTGAGCGTGAAAAACCCAGCAGCGTTGCAGTTCTTGACTCTAACCGGTGCACCTGGTACCCCGTTCAAAGGCACATAAATATTTTGTCTTGTCCATTCCCCCTTCTGAATGGCACACATACACAATCCATGTCGCAATACTTTTTTTGTTGTATTTTTTTAAACCACCTGTCTCCTCCCCTTCATCTAAACTGATTGATTGAAGTGGATTTAACAAGTGACATCAATAAGGGATCGTAGCTTTCACCTGGATTCACCTGGTCGGTTGATGTCATGGAAAGAGCAGGTGTTCCTAATGTTTTGTACACTGTGTGAATAGGGTGCTGTTTGGGACTGGTATGCTTAGCTAGCTCAACTGTGGAATTGGAGGAGGAGAGCAAAGCTACGGTCAAAATGACACCCTGTTACTACGGTCAAAATGACACCCTGTTACTATGGTCAATATGACACCCTGTTACTACGGTCAAAATGACACCCTGTTACTATGGTCAAAATGACACCCTGTTACTATGGTCAAAATGACACCCTGTTACTATGGTCAAAATGACACCCTGTTACTATGGTCAAAATGACACCCTGTTACTATGGTCAAAATGACACCCTGTTACTATGGTCAAAATGACACCCTGTTACTATGGTCAAAATGACACCCTGTTACTACGGTCAAAATGACACCCTGTTACTATGGTCAAAATGACACCCTGTTACTACGATCAAAATGACACCCTGTTACTACGGTCAAAATGACACCCTGTTACTACGGTCAAAATGACACCCTGTTACTACGGTCAAAATGACACCCTGTTACTACGGTCAAAATGACACCCTGTTACTACGGTCAAAATGACACCCTGTTACTATGGTCAAAATGACACCCTGTTACTATGGTCAAAATGACACCCTGTTACTATGGTCAAAATGACACCCTGTTACTACGGTCAAAATGACACCCTGTTACTACGGTCAAAATGACACCCTGTTACTACGGTCAAAATGACACCCTGTTACTACGGTCAAAATGACACCCTGTTACTATGGTCAAAATGACACCCTGTTACTATGGTCAAAATGACACCCTGTTACTATGGTCAAAATGACACCCTGTTACTATGGTCAAAATGACACCCTGTTACTATGGTCAAAATGACACCCTGTTACTATGGTCAAAATGACACCCTGTTACTATGGTCAAAATGACACCCTGTTACTATGGTCAAAATGACACCCTGTTACTACGGTCAAAATGACACCCTGTTACTACGGTCAAAATGACACCCTGTTACTATGGTCAAAATGACACCCTGTTACTATGGTCAAAATGACACCCTGTTACTACGGTCAAAATGACACCCTGTTACTATGGTCAAAATGACACCCTGTTACTATGGTCAAAATGACACCCTGTTACTATGGTCAAAATGACACTCTGTTACTATGGTCAAAATGACACCCTGTTACTATGGTCAAAATGACACCCTAGTTACTACGGTCAAAATGACACCCTAGTTACTATGGTCTTAATCAGTGCGCTCTACAGAATAGAGTTCCATTTGAGAGGCAGATGGTGTCCTTAGCTAGCCCAACTGCTGACAGGGTGAGTTTGTGCCAGTCTGCCAGGGTGTCCTTAGCTTCAGCCACTGATATCCCAACAGTGCTAGTCGCTGCCAACTTCTGCCATGTGGCCGGACACAGTGTGAAATGAATGGATGATTTGAATGTAGCGATCTTTCAGTCTGTCCCTCCTGTCTCCCTGTAGGATGGACATGATGTACTGTCAGTCAGCTACTAAGTCAATAAGACACTTTCAGTCTGTCCCTCCTGTCTCCCTGTAGGATGGACATGATGTACTGTCAGTGACTCAATAAGACACGTTCAGTTTGTCCCTCCTGTCTCCCTGTAGGATGGACATGATGTACTGTCAGTCACCTACTAAGTTAGTACTTTTGGCCCCTGTGGGCACCGGTCAGAAGTATGGCTCTATATAGGAAATGGGGGCCATCTTGGAATACACAGCATCCCCTTTCTGTTTGGTCTGCTGCCAAATGCTCCCCAATCCAGTCTCCCACTGAACAGGTGTATTTTTATCAGAGAGAGAGAGAGAGAGGGGAGGGGGCGACTTCTGGTTGATTTTGTTTCCTTTTGGGGGCATTTTAGCATCTTTTATTTACAAGTTGGTTTGTAGACCACCAGACTCATGAGGTAAATAAATGACACCATTTTGTTGGCGCCAAGTCGATGACTGTTTTCCATGTGTCTTAATAAGGGTGTGTGTCTGGCTCGCTCACCTCTCTCTCCTTTTCGCTCACGTCTCTCCTCTTCGCCCTCTCTCCTCTTCCCCCTCCCTCGTCAGACCCGGTGAAGTCTGAAGGGTTGGGGATGAGTCCTCTGATGGAGCGAGAGAAGGACCGGTCGGGAGACGATAAGGAGTTGAGGAAGACTCTGTGTCCCTACGCCGCCATGGGGGAGTGTCGCTACGGACTTAACTGTGCCTATCTCCACGGCGACGTGTGTGACATGTGCGGTCTGCAGGTGCTCCACCCCTCCAACGACGCACAGCGATCAGAACACACCAAGGTAACGGTTCTACCCCTCCATCAGAACACACCTATACCTGTCAACACACGCCCCTCCATCAGAACACACCTGTACCTGTCCACACACGCCCCTCCATCAGAACACACCAAGGTAACGGTTCTACCCCTCCATCAGAACACACCTATACCTGTCAACACACGCCCCTCCATCAGAACACACCAAGGTAACGGTTCTACCCCTCCATCAGAACACACCTATACCTGTCAACACACGCCCCTCCATCAGAACACACCAAGGTCAAATCAAGATGAGGCGTTAGGATTAATGTAACTCAGCTGTGTGGTACTTAGTCTTCATGTTTTACTGTCAGATACTGTATTTATATACTACGGTCTCCATGTTTTATATACTACGGTCTCCATGTTTTACTGTCAGATACTGTATTTATATACTACGGTCTCCATGTTTTATATACTACGGTCTCCATGTTTTATATACTACGGTCTCCATGGTTTATATACTACGGCCTCCATGGTTTATATACTACGGTCTCCATGTTTTATATACTACGGTCTCCATGTTTTATATACTACGGTCTCCATGTTTTATATACTACGGTCTCCATGTTTTATATACTACGGTCTCCATGTTTTATATACTACGGTCTCCATGTTTTATATACTACAGTCTCCATGTTTTACTGTCAGATACTGTATTTATATACTACGGTCTCCATGTTTTATATACTACGGTCTCCATGTTTTACTGTCAGATACTGTATTTATATACTACGGTCTCCATGTTTTATATACTACGGTCTCCATGTTTTATATACTACGGTCTCCATGGTTTATATACTACGGCCTCCATGGTTTATATACTACGGTCTCCATGTTTTATATACTACGGTCTCCATGTTTTATATACTACGGTCTCCATGTTTTATATACTACGGTCTCCATGTTTTATATACTACGGTCTCCATGTTTTATATACTACGGTCTCCATGTTTTATATACTACGGTCTCCATGTTTTATATACTACGGTCTCCATGTTTTATATACTACGGTCTCCATGGTTTATATACTACGGTCTCCATGTTTTATATACTACGGCCTCCATGGTTTATATACTACAGTCTCCATGTTTTATATACTACGGTCTCCATGGTTTATATACTACAGTCTCCATGGTTTATATACTACGGCCTCCATGGTTTATATACTACGGTCTCCATGGTTTATATACTACGGTCTCCATGGTTTATATACTACAGTCTCCATGGTTTATATACTACAGTCTCCATGTTTTACTGTCAGATACTGTATTTATATACTACGTCTCCATGTTTTATATACTACGGTCTCCATGGTTTATATACTACAGTCTCCATGGTTTATATACTACAGTCTCCATGGTTTATATACTACGGTCTCCATGTTTTATATACTACAGTCTCCATGGTTTATATACTACGGTCTCCATGTTTTATATACTACGGTCTCCATGTTTTATATACTACGGTCTCCATGTTTTATATACTACGGTCTCCATGTTTTATATACTACGGTCTCCATGTTTTATATACTACAGTCTCCATGTTTTATATACTACGGTCTCCATGGTTTATATACTACGGTCTCCATGGTTTATATACTACGGTCTCCATGGTTTATATACTACAGTCTCCATGTTTCATATACTACGGTCTCCATGGTTTATATACTACGGTCTCCATGTTTTATATACTACAGTCTCCATGTTTTATATACTACAGTCTCCATGGTTTATATACTACGGTCTCCATGGTTTATATACTACGGCCTCCATGGTTTATATACTACAGTCTCCATGGTTTATATACTACGGTCTCCATGTTTTATATACTACAGTCTCCATGTTTCATATACTACGGTCTCCATGGTTTATATACTACGGTCTCCATGTTTTATATACTACAGTCTCCATGGTTTATATACTACGGTCTCCATGTTTTATATACTACAGTCTCCATGTTTCATATACTACGGCCTCCATGGTTTATATACTACAGTCTCCATGTTTTATATACTACGGTCTCCATGGTTTATATACTACGGTCTCCATGTTTTATATACTACAGTCTCCATGGTTTATATACTACAGTCTCCATGGTTTATATACTACAGTCTCCATGTTTTATATACTACAGTCTCCATGTTTTATATACTACGGTCTCCATGGTTTATATACTACGGTCTCCATGTTTTATATACTACAGTCTCCATGGTTTATATACTACAGTCTCCATGTTTTATATACTACGGTCTCCATGGTTTATATACTACAGTCTCCATGGTTTATATACTACGGCCTCCATGGTTTATATACTACGGCCTCCATGGTTTATATACTACGGTCTCCATGTTTTATATACTACGGTCTCCATGTTTTATATACTACAGTCTCCATGGTTTATATACTACGGTCTCCATGTTTTATATACTACAGTCTCCATGGTTTATATACTACGGTCTCCATGTTTTATATACTACGGTCTCCATGTTTTATATACTACAGTCTCCATGTTTTATATACTACGGTCTCCATGGTTTATATACTACAGTCTCCATGGTTTATATACTACAGTCTCCATGGTTTATATACTACAGTCTCCATGGTTTATATACTACGGTCTCCATGTTTTATATACTACGGTCTCCATGTTTTATATACTACAGTCTCCATGTTTTATATACTACAGTCTCCATGTTTTATATACTACGGCCTCCATGGTTTATATACTACGGTCTCCATGTTTTACTGTCAGATACTGTATTTATATACTACGTCTCCATGTTTTATATACTACGGTCTCCATGTTTTATATACTACGGCCTCCATGGTTTATATACTACGGTCTCCATGTTTTATATACTACGGTCTCCATGTTTTATATACTACGGTCTCCATGTTTTATATACTACGGTCTCCATGTTTTATATACTATGGTCTCCATGTTTTATATACTACGGTCTCCATGTTTTACTGTCAGATACTGTATTTATATACTACGTCTCCATGTTTTATATACTACGGTCTCCATGTTTTATATACTATGGTCTCCATGTTTTATATACTACGGTCTCCATGTTTTACTGTCAGATACTGTATTTATATACTACGGTCTCCATGTTTTATATACTACAGTCTCCATGGTTTATATACTACGGTCTCCATGTTTTACTGTCAGATACTGTATTTATATACTACGGTCTCCATGTTTTATATACTACAGTCTCCATGGTTTATATACTACGGTCTCCATGGTTTATATACTACAGTCTCCATGTTTTATATACTACGGTCTCCATGTTTTATATACTACAGTCTCCATGGTTTATATACTACGGTCTCCATGTTTTATATACTACAGTCTCCATGTTTTATATACTACAGTCTCCATGGTTTATATACTACGGTCTCCATGTTTTATATACTACAGTCTCCATGGTTTATATACTACGGTCTCCATGGTTTATATACTACAGTCTCCATGGTTTATATACTACAGTCTCCATGTTTTACTGTCAGATACTGTATTTATATACTACAGTCTCCATGGTTTATATACTACGGTCTCCATGTTTTATATACTACAGTCTCCATGGTTTATATACTACAGTCTCCATGTTTTACTGTCAGATACTGTATTTATATACTACAGTCTCCATGGTTTATATACTACAGTCTCCATGGTTTATATACTACAGTCTCCATGGTTTATATACTACAGTCTCCATGGTTTATATACTACAGTCTCCATGGTTTATATACTACAGTCTCCATGGTTTATATACTACAGTCTCCATGGTTTATATACTACGGTCTCCATGTTTTATATACTACAGTCTCCATGGTTTATATACTACGGTCTCCATGGTTTATATACTACGGTCTCCATGTTTTATATACTATGGTCTCCATGTTTTACTGTCAGATACTGTATTTATATACTACGGTCTCCATGTTTTATATACTACAGTCTCCATGGTTTATATACTACGGTCTCCATGTTTTATATACTACAGTCTCCATGTTTTATATACTACAGTCTCCATGTTTTAGATACTACGGTCTCCATGTTTTATATACTACGGTCTCCATGGTTTATATACTACGTCTCCATGTTTTATATACTACAGTCTCCATGTTTTATATACTACGGTCTCCATGTTTTATATACTACAGTCTCCATGTTTTATATACTACGGTCTCCATGTTTTATATACTACGGTCTCCATGTTTTATATACTACAGTCTCCATGGTTTATATACTACAGTCTCCATGTTTTATATACTACGGTCTCCATGTTTTATATACTACGGTCTCCATGTTTTACTGTCAGATACTGTATTTATATACTACGGTCTCCATGTTTTATATACTACAGTCTCCATGGTTTATATACTACAGTCTCCATGGTTTATATACTACGTCTCCATGGTTTATATACTACAGTCTCCATGTTTTATATACTACAGTCTCCATGGTTTATATACTACGGTCTCCATGTTTTACTGTCAGATACTGTATTTATATACTACGGTCTCCATGGTTTATATACTACGGTCTCCATGTTTTACTGTCAGATACTGTATTTATATACTATGGTCTCCATGTTTTACTGTCAGATACTGTATTTATATACTACGATCTCCATGTTTTATATACTACGGTCTCCATGTTTTACTGTCAGATACTGTATTTATATACTATGGTCTCCATGTTTTACTGTCAGATACTGTATTGATATACTACGATCTCCATGTTTTATATACTACAGTCTCCATGTTTTATATACTACGTCTCCATGGTTTATATACTACGATCTCCATGTTTTATATACTACGGTCTCCATGTTTTATATACTACGGTCTCCATGGTTTATATACTACGGTCTCCATGTTTTATATACTACGGTCTCCATGGTTTATATACTACGGTCTCCATGTTTTACTGTCAGATACTGTATTTATATACTACGGTCTCCATGTTTTATATACTACAGTCTCCATGGTTTATATACTACGGTCTCCATGTTTTATATACTACAGTCTCCATGTTTTATATACTACGGTCTCCATGTTTTATATACTACAGTCTCCATGGTTTATATACTACGGTCTCCATGTTTTATATACTACAGTCTCCATGGTTTATATACTACGGTCTCCATGTTTTACTGTCAGATACTGTATTTATATACTACGGTCTCCATGGTTTATATACTACGGTCTCCATGTTTTACTATCAGATACTGTATTTATATACTACGGTCTCCATGTTTTATATACTACAGTCTCCATGGTTTATATACTACAGTCTCCATGTTTTACTGTCAGATACTGTATTTATATACTACGGTCTCCATGGTTTATATACTACAGTCTCCATGTTTTATATACTACGGTCTCCATGTTTTATATACTACGGTCTCCATGTTTTATATACTACAGTCTCCATGTTTTATATACTACGGTCTCCATGTTTTATATACTACGGTCTCCATGTTTTATATACTACGGTCTCCATGTTTTATATACTACAGTCTCCATGTTTTATATACTACAGTCTCCATGTTTTATATACTACGGTCTCCATGTTTTATATACTACGGTCTCCATGTTTTATATACTACAGTCTCCATGTTTTATATACTACAGTCTCCATGTTTTATATACTACGGTCTCCATGTTTTATATACTACGGTCTCCATGTTTTATATACTACGGTCTCCATGTTTTATATACTACGGTCTCCATGGTTTATATACTACGGTCTCCATGTTTTATATACTACGGTCTCCATGGTTTATATACTACAGTCTCCATGGTTTATATACTACAGTCTCCATGTTTTAGATACTACGGTCTCCATGTTTTATATACTACGGTCTCCATGTTTTATATACTACGGTCTCCATGTTTTATATACTACAGTCTCCATGGTTTATATACTACAGTCTCCATGTTTTACTGTCAGATACTGTATTTATATACTACGGTCTCCATGTTTTATATACTACAGTCTCCATGGTTTATATACTACGGTCTCCATGTTTTATATACTACAGTCTCCATGGTTTATATACTACGGTCTCCATGTTTTATATACTACAGTCTCCATGGTTTATATACTACAGTCTCCATGTTTTACTGTCAGATACTGTATTTATATACTACGGTCTCCATGTTTTATATACTACAGTCTCCATGGTTTATATACTACGGTCTCCATGTTTTATATACTACAGTCTCCATGTTTTATATACTACAGTCTCCATGGTTTATATACTACGGTCTCCATGTTTTATATACTACAGTCTCCATGTTTTATATACTACAGTCTCCATGTTTTATATACTACGGTCTCCATGTTTTATATACTACGGTCTCCATGTTTTATATACTACAGTCTCCATGGTTTATATACTACGGTCTCCATGGTTTATATACTACAGTCTCCATGGTTTATATACTACAGTCTCCATGTTTTACTGTCAGATACTGTATTTATATACTACGGTCTCCATGTTTTATATACTACGGTCTCCATGTTTTACTTTCAGATACTGTATTTATATACTACGGTCTCCATGTTTTATATACTACGGTCTCCATGTTTTACTGTCAGATACTGTATTTATATACTACGGTCTCCATGTTTTATATACTACGGTCTCCATGTTTTACTGTCAGATACTGTATTTATATACTACAAAGTATCGGTGTTCTAGAATTGAGACATTTAATCATTTCCAATGACTTCATCATTGTTTTGTTATCTGCCCCGTGATGGTTTCTGGTGGTTAACTTGTTTTGGTTTCCCCTCAGGCTTCATAATGCATTATAGTGGTTAGCTATACCTTTAGTACCCCCCCCCCCCCCCAGGCTTCATAATGCATTATAGTGGTTAGCTATACCTTTAGTACCCCCCCCCAGGCTTCATAATGCATTATAGTGGTTAGCTATACCTTTATCCTCCACCCCCAGGCTTCATAATGCATTATAGTGGTTAGCTATACCTTTATCCTCCACCCCCAGGCTTCATAATGCATTATAGTGGTTAGCTATACCTTTATCCTACACCCCCAGGCTTCATAATGCATTATAGTGGTTAGCTATACCTTTAGTATTCCCCCCAGGCTTCATAATGCATTATAGTGGTTAGCTATACCTTTATTAATCACCCCCCAGGCTTCATAATGCATTATAGTGGTTAGCTATACCTTTATCCTCCACCCCCAGGCTTCATAATGCATTATAGTGGTTAGCTATACCTTTATCCTCCACCCCCAGGCTTCATAATGCATTATAGTGGTTAGCTATACCTTTAGTATTCCCCCCAGGCTTCATAATGCATTATAGTGGTTAGCTATATCTTTAGTACCCACCCCCTCTCCCCCAGGCTTCATAATGCATTATAGTGGTTAGCTATACCTTTATCCTCCACCCCCAGGCTTCATAATGCGTTATAGTGGTTAGCTATACCTTTAGTACCCCCCTCCCTCCCAGGCTTCATAATGCATTATAGTGGTTAGCTATACCTTTGTTATTCCTCTTCAGGCTTGCATCGAGGCCCATGAGAAGGACATGGAGCTGTCGTTTGCCATCCAGCGCAGTAAGGACATGCAGTGTGGCGTGTGTATGGAGGTGGTGTTTGACAAGGCCAACCCCAGTGAGAGACGCTTCGGCATCCTGTCCAACTGCTGCCACTGCTACTGCCTCAAGTGCATCCGCAAGTGGAGGAGCGCCAAGACGTTCGAGAGCAAGATCATCAAGTAAGGAAGTAGTGTTTATTATCCTGAGGGACAAGATCATCAAGTAAGGAAGTAGTGTTTATTATCGCGAGGGACAAGATCATCAAGTTAGGAAGTAGTGTTTATTATCGCGAGGGACAAGATCATCAAGTTTGGAAGTAGTTTTTATTATCCCGAGGGACAAGATCATCAAGTTAAGAAGTAGTTTTTATTATCTCGAGGGACAAGATCATCAAGTTAGGAAGTAGTTTTTATTATCTCGAGGGACAAGATCATCAGGTAAGGAAGTCGTTTTTATTATCCCGAGGGACAAGATCATCAAGTTAGGAAGTAGTTTTTATTATCCCGAGGGACAAGTTCATCAAGTAAGGAAGTAGTTTTTATTATCCCGAGGGGCAAGATCATCAAGTTAGGAAGTAGTTTTTATTATCCCGAGGGACAATTAATTTTGCAGCACGTAGTCAAAAATGCAATGAACACATGACAATAAATATAGACCTAAAACCAAAGCAGTGTATGCTGCAATATGTAGACAATACTACTACAGCTTATTGAGGTAGATGAGACTACTACAGCTTATTGAGGTAGATGAGACTACTACAGCTTATTGAGGTAGATGAGACTACTACAGCTTATTGAGGTAGATGAGACTACTACAGCTTATTGAGGTAGATGAGACTACTACAGCTTATTGAGGTAGATGAGACTACTACAGCTTATTGAGGTAGATGAGACTACTACAGCTTATTGAGGTAGATGAGACTACTACAGCTTATTGAGGTAGATGAGACTACTACAGCTTATTGAGGTAGATGAGACTACTACAGCTTATTGAGGTAGATGAGACTACTACAGCTTATTGAGGTAGATGAGACTACTACAGCTTATTGAGGTAGATGAGACTACTACAGCTTATTGAGGTAGATGAGACTACTACAGCTTATTGAGGTAGACAATACTACTACAGCTTATTGAGGTAGACGAGACTACTACAGCTTATTGAGGTAGATGAGACTACTACAGCTTATTGAGGTAGATGAGACTACTACAGCTTATTGAGGTAGATGATACTACTACAGCTTATTGAGGTAGATGAGACTACTACAGCTTATTGAGGTAGATGAGACTACTACAGCTTATTGAGGTAGATGAGACTACTACAGCTTATTGAGGTAGATGAGACTACTACAGCTTATTGAGGTAGATGAGACTACTACAGCTTATTGAGGTAGATGAGACTACTACAGCTTATTGAGGTAGATGAGACTACTACAGCTTATTGAGGTAGATGAGACTACTACAGCTTATTGAGGTAGATGAGACTACTACAGCTTATTGAGGTAGATGAGACTACTACAGCTTATTGAGGTAGATGAGACTACTACAGCTTATTGAGGTAGATGAGACAACTACAGCTTATTGAGGTAGATGAGACTACTACAGCTTATTGAGGTAGATGAGACTACTACAGCTTATTGAGGTAGATGAGACTACTACAGCTTATTGAGGTAGATGAGACTACTACAGCTTATTGAGGTAGATGAGACTACTACAGCTTATTGAGGTAGATGAGACTACTACAGCTTATTGAGGTAGATGAGACTACTACAGCTTATTGAGGTAGATGAGACAACTACAGCTTATTGAGGTAGATGAGACTACTACAGCTTATTGAGGTAGATGAGACTACTACAGCTTATTGAGGTAGATGAGACTACTACAGCTTATTGAGGTAGATGAGACTACTACAGCTTATTGAGGTAGATGAGACTACTACAGCTTATTGAGGTAGATGAGACTACTACAGCTTATTGAGGTAGATGAGACTACTACAGCTTATTGAGGTAGATGACCCAACACCTGTTTAGAGTGTTGGGTCACGTCCAACTAAACCTCTCTCTCTCTTCCCAGGTCCTGTCCCGTCCAACTAAACCTCTCTCTCTCTCTCTCTCTCTTCCCAGGTCCTGTCCCGTCCAACTAAACCTCTCTCTCTCTTCCCAGGTCCTGTCCCGTCCAACTAAATCTCTCTCTCTCTCTTCCCAGGTCCTGTCCGGAATGTCGGATAACGTCCAACTTCGTCATCCCCAGTGAGTACTGGGTGGAGGACAAGGAAGACAAGCAGAAACTGATACAGAAATACAAGGATGGCATGGGGTAAGATATGTACTGATGATAGGAGGGGGTAAGATATGTACTGATGATAGGAGGGGGTAAGATATGTACTGATGATAGGAGGGGGTAAGATATGTACTGACGATAGGAGGGGGGGGTAAGATATGTACTGACGATAGGAGGGGGGGGTAAGATATGTACTGACGATAGGAGGAGGAGGGGTAAGATTTATTTATTGATTTTATTTTACCTTTATTTAACTAGGCAAGTCAGTTAAGAACAAATTCTTATTTTCAATGACGGCCTAGGAACAGTGGGTTAACTGCCTGTTCAGTGGCAGAACGACAGTTGTACCTTGTCAGCTCGGGGGTTTGAACTTGCAACCTTCCGGTTACTAGTCCAACGCTCTAACTGACGATAGGAGGGGGTAAGATATGTACTGACGATAGGAGGGGCTAAGATATGTACTGACGGTAGGGGGGGGGGGGTCTGTCTCTCTGTTCCTCATCTATATCTGTGATAATCACTGTCCTCTGCTGACGGTCCCGTCCGTCTCTGTTCCTCAGGACTAAAGCCTGTCGTTACTTCGACCAGGGTCGGGGCACCTGCCCGTTTGGCTCCAACTGCTTCTACAAACACGCCTTCCCTGACGGACGGCTGGAGGAGCCCCAGAGGAGACCTGCAGGGTGCAACGGCAGGAACAGGGTAAGACGCTGCCCTGACAAATGTCCTTTCTGTCAGAAATAGATTGAGACCATTTTTGGTTTTCCTATGGGGGTTCATACGTTTAACAGACATCGATGTGGCATTTGGACATTTTGTGTTTTTTACGGTCCAGAAGTTCTCAGCCCTATTGTAAAACGCTTCCTGTTCTGCTTTCGTGATACCGAAACAAATTCCTGTTTTTTTTTGTTTTTTTTTATATATTCCTGTTCTCCCCTCCAGAACTCGAGGAGGACACCCCTGTGGGACCTGTTTGAAGAGCGGGAGAACAGCAGCGACTCTTTGGACAACGAGGACGAGGAGATGGTGACCTTTGAACTGAGCGAGATGCTCCTCATGCTCCTCGCCGCGGGAACCGACGACGACGTCACGGACTCGGAGGACGAATGGGACTTGTTTCACGAAGAGCTGGACGATATCTACGAGATTTACCTATAGCAACATCTCCCTAACGTTACCGTTGAAACCCCCCTTTATCGTTTTTGACTACCCCCCCCCCCTCCTTCACCTTTACCGTGCTGTAGAATGGACTGTCTTGTGTGTTTTGGACAGTAGCTTCTCTCCTCTGTGTTGTGGCAGTGCCGTTGGGGCAGGCCTTTCATTCAGAAATCAACTACATGAAGAAGAAGAAGAAGAAGAAGAATTAACAGATTTAAAAAACAAATGTAAATGAGAAACAGGTGGGTGTAAAACAATTTTTCTAGAAACATCCTGTCCTTGTGAATTTATCTATCCGTGTCAGGTTCATGTAAAAAAAATAACAACAACAAAAAACAAAGGGGGAAAAAAATTACAAACATTTTTTTGAAAATATCGCTAATAAACAGTGTTTATTTGTGGACGTGGGTTTGACTTACCGTTTTTACCCAGGTGATGTTTTTAAGACTTGTTTTTTGTTGTTGTTTTGTTTTGAGGATGATGCACCTAAACCAACTCTACACAACATATACTTCCTGGTGATGATGTCATGTCTGTGGTGGTCATGGGTATCGTAGTCCTCTGGTTGGTCATGCACTGAGTATATTGGGTGGAGGGAGACAGCAGTCCTGTCGACTTCCTATATTTACATGTACCCTCTTGATTCACTCTCTTTCCCTCCTCCCTGGTGGTGGGAACTCCCTCTGTCAAGGAGGGGGATGAGGACGACTCCTCTGTCAAGGAGGGGGATGAGGATGACTCCTCTGTCAAGGGGGGGGGTGGGGGCTTCGGGGAACAACTTACAATATCTAAAGTTGTTTGTTTTAAATGGGCCCAAGTCCACTTTTATTTTGTCCTCCCCCCCCGATCGAATCGCAGCTATTATTCAGGAACACCCGTGGTACCTAATGACAAGTCTCTCCTCGGAACCGAGCTGATAGTGACACTGTGTCCCTAATGGCGCCATATTGTGACGATACACTGAGTGAACAAAGCATTAGGAACACCTTCCCAATATTGTTGCACCCCCCCCCCCCCCCCCCAACCCTCTCATTTCTTTCGGGGGGGCATGAACTCTACCAGGTCTGATCCTTATACCGTAGGGCTCTAGTGAACTGCCAGTGGTCTAGAGAGGGTGCCGTTTGGAACACAGTCCTGGTCTTGGTCACTACTACTTCTCTCTGAACTCCCATTTAGAATGCACTATATATATTATGTATCTCTTCTTGTTTTTCTACGGTCCACAACCATCCATCATGACTTGAAATTAAAGTTTATTATCAAAAGTTACCAGGGTTGCTTTACTGAGTGGAATTCGTTATTGATCGTTAAACTTGTGCTCTGATATTATGGCTTGTATGTAGTACACGTGTCTATACATGTAGTACACGTGTGTCTATATACAGTGCCTTGCGAAAGTATTCGGCCCCCTTGAACTTTGCGACCTTTTGCCACATTTCAGGCTTCAAACATAAAGATATAAAACTATTTTTTTGTGAAGAATCAACACAGGTGGATTGTATTTATCATCATTAGTCATTTAGGTCAACATTGGATCATTCAGAGATCCTCACTGAACTTCTGGAGAGAGTTTGCTGCACTGAAAGTAAAGGGGCTGAATAATTTTGCACGCCCAATTTTTCAGTTTTTGATTTGTTAAAAAAGTTTGAAATATCCAATAAATGTCGTTCCACTTCACGATTGTGTCCCACTTGTTGTTGATTCTTCACAAAAAAATACAGTTTTATATCTTTGTTTGAAGCCTGAAATGTGGCAAAAGGTCGCAAAGTTCAAGGGGGCCGAATACTTTCGCAAGGCACTGTATGTAGTAGACGTGTGTCTATATATGTAGTAGACGTGTGTCTATATATGTAGTACACGTGTGTCTATATATGTAGTACACGTGTGTCTATATATGTAGTACACGTGTGTCTATATACGTAGTACACGTGTGTCTATATATGTAGTACACGTGTGTCTATATATGTAGTACACGTGTGTCTATATATGTAGTACACGTGTGTCTATATATGTAGTACACGTGTGTCTATATATGTAGTACACGTGTGTCTATATATGTAGTGCACGTGTGTCTATATATGTAGTGCACGTGTGTCTATATACGTAGTACACGTGTGTCTATATACGTTTTGGAATTTCACTTACATTTCTACATTTTTAAGTGGGGGCTCTGACATGGTGGTTCTATGTGATCTGTTGTGTCACCCAGAATGCATTATTTTGTTACCCAACTAACTCAAGTCCCTACTCGGGGGGGGGGGGGACAGTCGTTCAAGGTTTAGCATTCTCTGCCATGCTTTGTCCTCACTCTGAAGGTCTGTTGCCGTCCCAGCCAATCAACATGTCTGTTGCCGTCCCAGCCAATCAACCGCGGCATGTTTAATGACATGTCTGTGTACGGTGGGGAATTGATGTGACATCGGGGGGGGGGGGGGGGGGGACGTCAGTCCATATTACTGTCTTCTCTCTGCTGTCTCTCTGAATGTCTTATGTCCCAGAATCCACCTCTGTTCCATATAGTGAACTATCTATTACCTGGGTCCTGTGGATCATAGTTAAAAGTAGCATAGTTCACTACAGGGATCAGGGTGGGGTAACTAACTAAAGTTCTGGATACATGGAGCCTGGGTAACTGAGGTTCTGGATACATGGAGCCTGGGTAACTGAGGTTCTGGCTACATGGAGCCTGGGTAACTGAGGTTCTGGCTACATGGAGCCTGGGTAACTGAGGTTCTGGATACATGGAGCCTGGGTAACTGAGGTTCTGCATACATGGAGCCTGGGTAACTGAGGTTCTGGATACATGGAGCCTGGGTAACTGAGGTTCTGGATACATGGAGCCTGGGTAACTGAGGTTCTGGATACATGGAGCCTGGGTAACTGAGGTTCTGCATACATGGAGCCTGGGTAACTGAGGTTCTGCATACATGGAGCCTGGGTAACTGAGGTTCTGGATACATGGAGCCTGGGTAACAGGTTCTGGTAGTCCATTTAACAGGGTGGGATGAAGCCTGGGTAACTGAGGTCCCGGTGTTCTGGACACATGGAGACAGGGTGGGATGAAGCCTGGGTAACCGAGGTCCCGGTGTTCTGGACACATGGAGACACCAGTAGTCCATTTACTCTACTGGAGGATTCAGCTAGAAATGCTTCAGACCAGAGGGCTAGACTAGCTCTGGTCCAGGGTGTCTTCAGGCTGCTAGCTCATTATAGATAGTGATGGATGGTGAGAGCACAACAATGCCCTGCACCAGAGCTATAGGGCTAGAGGCTCTACTTCCTGTCACCTCTAGACATACTTCCTGTATGACACCTCTGAAGAGGTGATGGAATTATAACTAATCTATTATAACTAATTGCCAGGCACTCCTAGAATACCAAGGGATTTTGCTTAGCAAATCCTAGGGATAGATCAACCGTTATATCAACAGTATGATTCGTGTCCAATGTTGCGGAATTATTGGGAAAGGAGTCTCAATTTAAAAATCCTGGAAAGCTCAAAAAAAGAACAAAACGATTGGTGATACGCATCTGCACACAGCAATAATTCCGTCCACCGCATTTCATTCCAGTGGGAGAGAAATACCATGCCTTGGTTTACGCCGCGCCCCCTATCGCTCTCCAACCTAAAAGCAAAGACAGTACAGTAGGAAGACGGGTAGAAACTGCTTCTCCAATAGAAATCTCCGATCACGCTTGTAGGCGATGTCATGGCAATGTTGGCAAGCTAGGCGCATGCGTAAAAATTACGTAATTGTGCATGCCGTCAAATTAAAGGCACTCCTTCAATATAAAGTCATTTTTTAAGGAAAATTAAAACGTGTCAGTTTGTCACTTTCACGAAGTTGGAGTGACAACACGTTCAACTACTTAATTTGGCTCGAATATAGGTTGTGCCTTTAAATTTTGAGAAAGTTAACTAAGGAAGAATTTTTCTCGTCTCTCATTGACTTCTCAAGCCCTCAACACTGGCTTGTTCCCGGAAGTATCGCGATATTGCGCCTCTGGGTTTAGAAACTCTGTGCTAAAAGCATATATCACTACCAAACCAGGGAAGAAAAAGAAGAGAGGAGAGAAAGGAAAGCGAACGCGCAAATACATGCATACAATGATAGCAGAAATTGGTGCCGCCGACAATCCCAAGGCCAGCTCCAGCTATCCCCATCCCCAAGCAGCTGTGATCTGCCCGGACTCACCGGTTTCATTCGCCCCGGACTACGGAGTCGGACAGCTGTTCATACGTAGCGCCTCGTCCAGGAGGGACACACAGACGTCCGCGGGGAGTATCAACCCAGACGAGAGCTCCATCAAGCCGCTGGTATCCGGAGTATCCTCCGCTATTACAGACGCCTATATCATGACCTCTGAGGAATTCATGCAGACCGCTCCCTTGTTCGGCCAGAGGTCCAAGAGGAACGTTCTCTACAAGATCCTGTGTTTCCTCATTCTGATATTCCAAGGAGGCATTCTAGATTTCTACCTCATTATCTTCACGGATCTGTACTGGTGTTCGTGGATCGCCACGGATCTGGTGGTGATCTCTGGCTGGGGGATCTTCTTCATGAAGAACGCCAGGAGCAAGAGAGAGCGGGCGTGTGGGTTCCACCAAAAGAACTCTATATTCGGCTGTAACCTCGGCGAGTTTACCTACGCCTACCTGGCCTGGTTAATCTACGTGATCGCCTGCACCCCTAAAATAGTCCTCATTCTAGAGACTTCGATATTAGATCTCATCGCGCTCAAAGTTCCGTTCGGTGTAACCGGATTTAAGATTATCACGTTGCTCTCGGTCCCGTTACTCTACTGTCTCGTCAATTCTATCACCGAGGACCAGAACGGAGCTACGCGCCACCGGTCCCAAAGCTGCTTCATAACCACCTGTCTGGACCTCGCAGACTGTTTTACCCTGGTGGAGTTGTTTCTGAAGAACGAGATACCGACGGTCTATTTAAAATACACGGTCATCTCGGTGTATTTCATCGCCCTGGGCGTCCCAGTGGTGTGGTTATACGAGTTGACAGCCTCCGAGATGCGCTGTCGCTGGGTCTGGGCTAGGTTCCTGGTCGGTGTGTTGGTCAACGCCCCACTTCTGGTGGTGCGGTGTTTCCAGGTGTATGTTCACGAGATGCCCGTCTCAGTGTTCATGTTCAAGAATATGTTCTTCCTGGCCTGTAAGTGTCTGGAGCTGATAGAACAGTGTTTCACAGTGCGGGGTGTCAGGAGGTTCGGTGAGGGAAGCAACCCGGCGCAGTTCTCTCACTGTGTCTCAGAGAACGATATGTGTCCCCATGGATATGTCAACACCCTGGCGGTTACCACGCAGTCATAGGCCCGGCTTGGATCTCACCCTGGCCGTCACTACCTAGACCTAAAACGGCCTGGATTTTATTTTATCCCCCTGGAGGGTGGAAGGCACATGAGTGATGCTGAAGGAAGAATTTTGAGGGACAGGGTTACGCCCTTAAACGGCACCCTATGCCCTATATAGTGCACCTACTTTTGACCAGGGCTAATAGGGTTCTGATCAAAGGGAGTGCACTATATAGGGAATAGGGTGCCAATGAGGATGCATCAACGACAGCCTTATTGACGATTTTGTAATTTATTCAGATGTGAACATTTGATAACAACAGGTGCTACAGAATCATTATGCATCAACTACACCTGCTTAAGATCTGGTCAACCTGGCAGACCTGGCAGACCTGGCCAACCTGGCAGACCTGGCAGACCTGGCCACTGGCCAACGATTGTCGTTTTGAAATGGGAGTCTTGGATATGGTGTCAATGTCGATGTAAAGTCATGTTTTACGTTGGTAGAGTCTTGTCTCTCAATCTGTGAAACTTCCAAATAGCATTTCCTAATCAATGAATAGATGGAAACCTTGTGGTAATATAGATACCTGATTAGTGTGTAATTGCGGTATACGTAATGATTCTAATGTGTAATCATGTCCTCTCATATCCTAAACTATTTTTGGGGGAATATTTCATGTTATCAATATAAATCAATTGATATTTCTTAAAGAATTTGACATCACTATGTGTATTTTACTGTATGCTTTGAAGTAGCACGACAATGTGTCATGATGATATGAGATAGAGCAGGCAGCTATAGAGCAACCTCTTTATTATACTGTGTCTCTGTCTGTCTGTCTGTCTGTTAACATGTGTACTGACAGTCTGTCTATCTGTCAACATGTGTACTGACAGTCTGTCTGTTTGTCTATCTGTCAAAATGTGTACTGACAGTCTTGACTGATGGAATTTATACAGGGTCAGCCTTGCCAATTTGTCACCCAGAAATGAACGGAGCTTCAAAAAAGTGAATATAAATGTGATATCGTTTAGATCAAACATGATGAGACAATCTACTCCAAGGTGCTATGAAGGAATGTGCAGCTGTGGAATCAGATGTGAGTGGCGTTGATATGCGTAATCAGATGGGTGTGGCGTTGATATGCGGAATCAGATGTGTGTGGCGTTGATATGCGTAATCAGATGTGAGTGGCGTTGATATGCGTAATCAGATGGGTGTGGCGTTGATATGCGGAATCAGATGTGTGTGGCGTTGATATGCGTAATCAGATGGGTGTGGCGTTGATATGCGTAATCAGATGGGTGTGGCGTTGATATGCGTAATCAGATGGGTGTGGCGTTGATATGCGTAATCAGATGGGTGTGGCGTTGATATGCGTAATCAGATGGGTGTGGCGTTGATATGCGTAATCAGATGGGTGTGGCGTTGATATGCGTAATCAGATGGGTGTGGCGTTGATATGCGTAATCAGATGGGTTTGGCGTTGATATGCGAGGTGTTTGACATCCTATTGCCGGAACTCTGGATAAAAATTTAAAAAACACTGCTATTATTACCTAACAGAAGACCCTTATGTGGATGAGAGAAATATAGGTCACTGTGCAACCAATAGAACAGGGTTGAGAGAATGCAGGAATTACAGACAGATCGGAGAATAAATCACGATCGTAAACACTTGTCATCTCAAAATGTAGGTCTCTGTTTCTCCTCATGGATCTTCTCATACAGTGAAAAACACCAAAATGATGTTTGATAAAAAAAGTACCCAAATACATATTGGTAATGACCGCAGTCTGCAGAGAAGACACTATTGTACAGTACGTAACATCAGCCGCCATCTCGCATTTACTGTGTTACAAAAAGGAGTCCCTTTAGTTTCCAGTACCTAAGCCTCTAGTCATTAAAAAAAGATCTTGGATGTGATATAATTCATTCAACCTAATGGTGATCTGTGACATTTCCTGTTCCTGTTTGTCCTTCACTTTCTTTTTTCCTGATGGGGGGAAAAAAAAAAAGAGTGAGCTGAATATAGCCTGAGTTCCGGTCTGTATGTGCCATCACGCCAGCTCCTTGTTACTCAGCCTCAGTGCACGCCAAACTGTTTGTGTTGTATGGAGTATGGCTAGAACACCAACTGATCTGAGACCAGGCTATGAGTGTTGTATGGAGTATGGCTAGAACACCAACTGATCTGAGACCAGGCTATGAGTGTTGTATGGAGTATGGCTAGAACACCAACTGATCTGAGACCAGGCTATGAGTGTTGTATGGAGTATGGCTAGAACACCAACTGATCTGAGACCAGGCTATGAGTGTTGTATGGAGTATGGCTAGAACACCAACTGATCTGAGACCAGGCTATGAGTGTTGTATGGAGTATGGCTAGAACACCAACTGATCTGAGACCAGGCTATGAGTGTTGTATGGAGTATGGCTAGAACACCAACTGATCTGAGACCAGGCTATGATGAAGATGCAGGTAGGTGATGAATAGGAATGAAAAAAACACTTAAGAAAAAAAAATGGTGCCTTTTTGAGTGCAGTGTGAAGTGAACAGGATTGTTGATGGGTTCCTTCATGAAGTGTTGTGGAATAAAAGGACATTATATTTTAGCATATAAAGTCAAATTAGGATATTTATATTGAGGGATTTAAAATGAGGAGTCCTTCTACCTAGCCTTATGTTGGCTGATGGGACTGAGGTGTCCTTCCACCTAGCCTTATGTTGGCTGATGGGACTGAGGTGTCCTTCCACCTAGCCTTATGTTGGCTGATGGGACTGAGGTGTCCTTCTACCTAGCCTTCTGTTGGCTGATGGGACTGAGGTGTCCTTCTACCTAGCCTTATGTTGGCTGATTGAACTGAGGTGTCCTTCTACCTAGCCTTATGTTGGCTGATTGAACTGAGGTGTCCTTCTACCTAGCCTTATGTTGGCTGATTGGACTGAGGTGTCCTTCTATCTAGCCTTATGTTGGCTGATGGGACTGAGGTGTCCTTCTATCTAGCCTTATGTTGGCTGATGGGACTGAGGTGTCCTTCTACCTAGCCTTATGTTGGCTGATTGGACTGAGGTGTCCTTCTATCTAGCCTTATGTTGGCTGATGGGACTGAGGTGTCCTTCCACCTAGCCTTATGTTGGCTGATGGGACTGAGGTGTCCTTCTACCTAGCCTTATGTTGGCTGATTGAACTGAGGTGTCCTTCTACCTAGCCTTATGTTGGCTGATGGGACTGAGGTGTCCTTCTACCTAGCCTTATGTTGGCTGATTTGAACTGAGGTGTCCTTCTATCTAGCCTTATGTTGGCTGATGGGACTGAGGTGTCCTTCTACCTAGCCTTATGTTGGCTGATTTGAACTGAGGTGTCCTTCTACCTAGCCTTATGTTGGCTGATGGGACTGAGGTGTCCTTCTACCTAGCCTTATGTTGGCTGATGGGACTGAGGTGTCCTTCTACCTAGCCTTGTGTTGGTTGATTGAAATGAGGTGTCCTTCTACCTAGCCTTATGTTGGCTGATTGAACTGAGGTGTCCTTCTACCTAGCCTTATGTTGGCTGATTGGACTGAGGTGTCCTTCCACCTAGCCTTATGTTGGCTGATTGAACTGAGGTGTCCTTCTACCTAGCCTTATGTTGGCTGATGGGACTGAGGTGTCCTTCCACCTAGCCTTATGTTGGCTGATGGGACTGAGGTGTCCTTCTACCTAGCCTTATGTTGGCTGATGGGACTGAGGTGTCCTTCTACCTAGTCTTATGTTGGCTGATGGGACTGAGGTGTCCTTCTACCTAGCCTTATGTTGGCTGATTGAACTGAGGTGTCCTTCTACCTAGCCTTATGTTGGCTGATTGAACTGAGGTGTCCTTCTACCTAGCCTTATGTTGGCTGATTGAACTGAGGTGTCCTTCTACCTAGCCTTATGTTGGCTGATTGGACTGAGGTGTCCTTCCACCTAGCCTTATGTTGGCTGATTGAACTGAGGTGTCCTTCTACCTAGCCTTATGTTGGCTGATGGGACTGAGGTGTCCTTCCACCTAGCCTTATGTTGGCTGATGGGACTGAGGTGTCCTTCTACCTAGCCTTATGTTGGCTGATTGAACTGAGGTGTCCTTCTACCTAGCCTTATGTTGGCTGATTGAACTGAGGTGTCCTTCTACCTAGCCTTATGTTGGCTGATTGAACTGAGGTGTCCTTCTACCTAGCCTTATGTTGGCTGATTGGACTGAGGTGTCCTTCCACCTAGCCTTATGTTGGCTGATTGAACTGAGGTGTCCTTCTACCTAGCCTTATGTTGGCTGATGGGACTGAGGTGTCCTTCCACCTAGCCTTATGTTGGCTGATGGGACTGAGGTGTCCTTCTACCTAGCCTTATGTTGGCTGATGGGACTGAGGTGTCCTTCTACCTAGCCTTATGTTGGCTGATGGGACTGAGGTGTCCTTCTACCTAGCCTTATGTTGGCTGATTGAACTGAGGTGTCCTTCTACCTAGCCTTATGTTGGCTGATTGAACTGAGGTGTCCTTCTACCTAGCCTTATGTTGGCTGATTGAACTGAGGTGTCCTTCTACCTAGCCTTATGTTGGCTGATTTGACCTCAAATAAAACTGGAATGGCCCTTTCTTGCTTCTGTTTGTTCCTAATCAATCAAGCCAACGTATTTACAGTGTTTTTATACTTTTCACATATTATTTACGTGCCGATGACACTGCTGCATATTGAGATATTGAAAAGGTTACAATTTGTGACTTGGGGTTTAGAGATGATACAAGATAGCCTGGCCCCCCAGATCTGTTTAGAGATGATACAAGATAGCCTGGCCCCCCAGATCTGTTTAGAGATGATACAAGATAGCCTGGGCCCCCAGATCTGTTTAGAGATGATACAAGATACCCTGGCCCCCAGATCTGTTTAGAGATGATACAAGATACCCTGGCCCCCAGATCTGTTTAGAGATGATACAAGATAGCCTGGGCCCCCAGATCTGTTTAGAGATGATACAAGATAGCCTGGGCCCCCAGATCTGTTTAGAGATGATACAAGATAGCCTGGGCCCCTGGATCTGTTTAGAGATGATACAAGATAGCCTGGGCCCCAGATCTGTTTAGAGATGATACAAGATAGCCTGGGCCCCTGGATCTGTTTAGAGATGATACAAGATACCCTGGGCCCCAGATCTGTTTAGAGATGATACAAGATACCCTGGGCCCCAGATCTGTTTAGAGATGATACAAGATAGCCTGGGCCCCCAGATCTGTTTAGAGATGATACAAGATAGCCGGGCCCCAGATCTGTTTAGAGATGATACAAGATAGCCTGGGCCCCCAGATCTGTTTAGAGATGATACAAGATAGCCTGGGCCCCCAGATCTGTTTAGAGATGATACAAGATAGCCTGGCACCCAGATCTGTTTAGAGATGATACAAGATAGCCTGGGCCCCCAGATCTGTTTAGAGATGATACAAGATAGCCTGGGCCCCCAGATCTGTTTAGAGATGATACAAGATAGCCTGGGCCCCCAGATCTGTTTAGAGATGATACAAGATAGCCGGGCCCCAGATCTGTTTAGAGATGATACAAGATAGCCTGGGCCCCCAGATCTGTTTAGAGATGATACAAGATAGCCTGGGCCCCAGATCTGTTTAGAGATGATACAAGATAGCCTGGGCCCCCAGATCTGTTTAGAGATGATACAAGATAGCCTGGGCCCCAGATCTGTTTAGAGATGATACAAGATAGCCTGGGCCCCTGGATCTGTTTAGAGATGATACAAGATACCCTGGGCCCCAGATCTGTTTAGAGATGATACAAGATACCCTGGGCCCCAGATCTGTTTAGAGATGATACAAGATAGCCGGGCCCCAGATCTGTTTAGAGATGATACAAGATAGCCTGGGCCCCCAGATCTGTTTAGAGATGATACAAGATAGCCTGGGCCCCCAGATCTGTTTAGAGATGATACAAGATAGCCTGGGCCCCCAGATCTGTTTAGAGATGATACAAGATAGCCTGGGCCCCCAGATCTGTTTAGAGATGATACAAGATAGCCTGGGCCCCCAGATCTGTTTAGAGATGATACAAGATAGCCTGGGCCCCCAGATCTGTTTAGAGATGATACAAGATAGCCGGGCCCCAGATCTGTTTAGAGATGATACAAGATAGCCTGGGCCCCCAGATCTGTTTAGAGATGATACAAGATAGCCTGGGCCCCAGATCTGTTTAGAGATGATACAAGATAGCCTGGGCCCCCAGATCTGTTTAGAGATGATACAAGATAGCCTGGCCCCCAGATCGGTTTAGAGATGATACAAGATAGCCTGGGCCCCAGATCTGTTTAGAGATGATACAAGATAGCCTGGGCCCCCAGATCTGTTTAGAGATGATACAAGATAGCCTGGGCCCCCAGATCGGTTTAGAGATGATACAAGATAGCCTGGGCCCCCAGGATCTGTTTGTGCTCTCACCAACTCCATTTCTCATTGTCATGAGTTGTCATAACAACACAATCAGACAGGTACCCAGGCTAGATAAAAGACAGGTTGTAACAATGTATGTACTGACAACAACAAAAATATATATTTTGTGTCCAGCAATAGGCCAATAGAAGAAGCACTGAACCACCAAGGGCTTTCTTTCTTGGATCTAGAATACTTGTTAAAAGAGACCAAGACTAACTCTGACTGACTCCATTTTGATTTGTTAAAATGGGATTTACAGTGCCTTGCGAAAGTATTCGGCCCCCTTGAACTTTGCGACCTTTTGCCACATTTCAGGCTTCAAACATAAAGATATAAAACTGTATTTTTTTGTGAATAATCAACAACAAGTGGGACACAATCATGAAGTGGAACGACATTTATTGGATATTTCAAACTTTTTTAACAAATCAAAAACTGAAAAATTGGGCGTGCAAAATTATTCTATGGACATGATCACGTTTTATTGTCCCTGTACCAACCAGATAAGGAAGTGATGTCAGAACTAAATATATGGATTATGCTGTACAAACCCATTGGCTGATTCATTGACTCCAGGTTTGTTCATCATTTCAAATCAGGAAATCAGGAAAACTTTTATAGACAATAGTGTTATAACAACATGAAAAGACGATGCTGAACAACTAAAGTGTTTATGATCCAGAGTATATATGATTAACATCCGTTTTCTAGAACGTTCTCTCCGCGTTTTTATTGCAGAAGCCAGAGTATTTAATTGTTTAGGTAGAGAGCCTGTTGTAGCCTGGCCAGTGCCACCAGTGGACTGTCGCTGTCCTCTCCTACAGGGTAGTGGACAGAAGAGTCCTGCTGGAAGGAGCTCCTGGAGATATAGCCCAGGTCTGACCCACTGACGGGTCTCTTCTCCTGGGCAGCAGGCTTCATCACCTCCCCACCCTCCTCCATCTCTACCGGCTGGGAGTGGGTTATCTCTGGCAGGGGAAGGAGGTACGGAATCTGACTATCCATCGGTACAGGTGGGGTAACCTGGATGGAGCTGAAGGACAGTCGTGATTGGCCCATCTCTCCACGCGGTTGTGATAGGTAGCCGTTCTCCGTGGACACAGAGGTGATTTCTGGGATAGCACTGAGACCACAGAGTGACAGCTGGAGAGACATGAGTTGTTCCAGGGTGTCAACAGAGGGTTGACAAGAAGGACTGTATGCCTCCTCCTCTTCCTCGTTCTCTAGAGGGCAACGGTCTGCTGTTCCCCACCTCTCCTGTAGGCGGAGACAGTTCTCTCTGGCCAAGGGTGGCTCACTCGGGAGAAGATCTGACAACCCACAGGGTTGACTCTCCAGGGCATTGGGGTGCAGATCAGAGATAAGTACCCCGGGTGGGGCCTCAACGACTGGGTATGATGGGTACACCTGGTGGCTGTCGGAGCTGACCCCTGGAAGAAGCTCCAGCACACACGTCCCATGACCTGGAAGGAGAAGACTTTATTAATACGTATCAGACAGACATTTCTTCTGTTGTACCAAACCCCTTTAGCCTGGGCACCAGTCTGTTTGTGCTATCATTCCACTCCCCACTGATAACCTTACCTTCCAGTTTCACTTCAGGAGTCGAGACCTGGACTCCCAGGCTGTTTTCATTGATCTCTACATCATAGTTGGAGATTGGAGGCCCCTTCCTGTATTCTGGAACACACTCTAGAACAGGAGGCCCCTTCCTGTATTCTGGAACAAACTCCAAAACAGGAGGCTCCTTCCTGTATTCTGGAACAAACTCTAGAACAGGTGGCCCCTTCCTGTACTCTGGAACAAACTCTAGAACAGGTGGCCCATTCCTGTATTCTGGAACAAACTCTAGAACAGGTGGCCCATTCCTGAACTCTGGAACAAACTCTAGAACAGGTGGCCCCTTCCTGTACTCTGGAACAAACTCTAGAACAGGTGGCCCATTCCTGTATTCTGGAACAAACTCTAGAACAGGCGCGACCGGCTTTTCCAGTAGAGCGTCATACTCTGTTACTGCGAACACTTCCTCCTCTGCGTTGATGTCAACACACTCCTGTTCAAACCAGTCTGGGTTCTCTAACTGGAACGCCTGGAAGGCTTCGATGGCGTCTCGCAGATCCCTCCCCGGTGGACATTTGAAGTACTCTTCCACTCCGATCCCCTCGATGTGGCTGACCTGATTTGAATTAAATCATTCATTTTATTTGACACGTTCAAAATATACTGAACGAAAAAATATATAAACGCAACAACTTTGAAGATTTTACTGAGTTACAGTTCATATCAGGAAATCAGTCAATGGAAATAAATTCCTTAGGCCTAAATCTGTGGATTTAACATGACTGGGCAGGGGCGCAGCCGTGGGTGGGGGGCATAGGCCCACCCACTTGGCAGCCAGGCCCACCCACTAAGGAGCCAGGCCCAGTTAATCAGAATGTGTTTTTTCCCTACAAAAGGGCTTTATTACAGACAGAAATATTCCTCAGCACATTTTTAAAGGGGCCCTTTTATTGTCCCCAGAACAAGGTGCACCTGTGTAATGATCATGCTGTTTAATCAGCTTCTTGATATGCCACACCTGTCAGATGGATGGATTATCTTGGCAAAAGAGAATATGCTCACTAACAGGGATGTAAAACACATTTGTGAACAACATTTGAGAAAAAAATATATATATATTGGTGTAGTACATAAAGAGTTTCCTCAGCCATGAGAGTACTGGTACACTAACTAACTAACTAACTAACTAACTAACTAACTAACTAACTAACTAACTAACTAGCTAGCTAGCTAGCTAGCTCGCTCGCACACACACACACACACACACACACACACACACACACACACACACACACACACACACACACACACACACACACACACACACACACACACACACACACACACACACACACACCACACACACACACACACACACACACACACACCAAAAGTTATTTTGTTGGCATTTAAATACGTCCCCATTACCAGTAAAACATCATCAAAACCTGTTTCTTTCACTTACTGTGCTGTTTTGCTGTTTCGCTGTTCATTAGTTCCGTCGTTTCATTCTCAACCAGGATTTCTATGGAATGCTGTTTGGGTCTTTGCTTGTCAAAAAAGATAAATATACACTATTTGACCAATAAGGATCTGAATATGACGCGCGTCACTTAATAATTTAACGCATTCATTCATTATTTTTTTAACGTAGTTATGACACATTGATTACACGATCACTCGTATTTCATGTGTCACAACGATTCATCGATACGTACAGTTTGCCATGACGCTGGTAAAGTTGTCTCACGCACCTTCAGTGCTGGTTAAAAAGCTAGCTAGCTCATCATGGATGCAAAACGACATCTGTTCCAGTAGCTATCGTTAGCTAGCTACATATATAGCTACAGTTGAAGTCAGAAGTTTACATACACTCAGGTTGGAGTCGTTAAAACTAGTTTTTCATACACTGAGGTTGGAGTCATTAAAACTAGTTTACATCCACTGAGGTTGGAGTCATTAAAACTAGTTTACATACACTTAGGATGGAGTCGTTAAAACTAGTTTTTCATACACTGAGGTTGGAGTCATTAAAACTAGTTTACATCCACTGAGGTTGGAGTCATTAAAACTAGTTTACATACACTTAGGATGGAGTCGTTAAAACTAGTTTTTCATACACTGAGGTTGGAGTCATTAAAACTAGTTTACATCCACTGAGGTTGGAGTCATTAAAACTAGTTTACATCCACTGAGGTTGGAGTCATTAAAACTAGTTTACATCCACTGAGGTTGGAGTCATTAAAACTAGTTTACATCCACTGAGGTTGGAGTCATTAAAACTAGTTTACATCCACTGAGGTTGGAGTCATTAAAACTAGTTTACATCCACTGAGGTTGGAGTCATTAAAACTAGTTTACACACACGGAGGTTGGAGTCATTAAAACTAGTTTACATCCACTGAGGTTGGAGTCATTAAAACTAGTTTACATCCACTGAGGTTGGAGTCATTAAAACTAGTTTACACACACTGAGGTTGGAGTCATTAAAACTAGTTTACATACACTTAGGTTGGAGTCATTAAAACTAGTTTACATCCACTGAGGTTGGAGTCATTAAAACTAGTTTACATCCACTGAGGTTGGAGTCATTAAAACTAGTTTACATCCACTGAGGTTGGAGTCATTAAAACTAGTTTACATCCACTGAGGTTGGAGTCATTAAAACTAGTTTACATCCACTGAGGTTGGAGTCATTAAAACTAGTTTACATCCACTGAGGTTGGAGTCATTAAAACTAGTTTACATCCACTGAGGTTGGAGTCATTAAAACTAGTTTACACACACGGAGGTTGGAGTCATTAAAACTAGTTTACATCCACTGAGGTTGGAGTCATTAAAACTAGTTTACATCCACTGAGGTTGGAGTCATTAAAACTAGTTTACACACACTGAGGTTGGAGTCATTAAAACTAGTTTACATACACTTAGGTTGGAGTCATTAAAACTAGTTTACATACACTGAGGTTGGAGTCATTAAAACTAGTTTACATACACTTAGGTTGGAGTCATTAAAACTAGTTTATATCCACTTAGGTTGGAGTCATTAAAACTAGTTTACATACACTGAGGTTGGAGTCATTAAAACTAGTTTACATCCACTGAGGTTGGAGTCATTAAAACTAGTTTACACACACTTAGGTTGGAGTCATTAAAACTAGTTTACATACACTGAGGTTGGAGTCATTAAAACTAGTTTACATCCACTGAGGTTGGAGTCATTAAAACTAGTTTACATCCACTGAGGTTGGAGTCATTAAAACTAGTTTACATCCACTGAGGTTGGAGTCATTAAAACTAGTTTACATACACTTAGGTTGGAGTCATTAAAACTAGTTTACATACACTCAGGTTGGAGTCGTTAAAACTAGTTTTTCATACACTGAGGTTGGAGTCATTAAAACTAGTTTACATCCACTGAGGTTGGAGTCATTAAAACTAGTTTACATACACTTAGGATGGAGTCGTTAAAACTAGTTTTTCATACACTGAGGTTGGAGTCATTAAAACTAGTTTACATCCACTGAGGTTGGAGTCATTAAAACTAGTTTACATACACTTAGGATGGAGTCGTTAAAACTAGTTTTTCATACACTGAGGTTGGAGTCATTAAAACTAGTTTACATCCACTGAGGTTGGAGTCATTAAAACTAGTTTACATCCACTGAGGTTGGAGTCATTAAAACTAGTTTACATACACTGAGGTTGGAGTCATTAAAACTAGTTTACATACACTGAGGTTGGAGTCATTAAAACTAGTTTACATCCACTGAGGTTGGAGTCATTAAAACTAGTTTACACACACTGAGGTTGGAGTCATTAAAACTAGTTTACATACACTGAGGTTGGAGTCATTAAAACTAGTTTACACACACTGAGGTTGGAGTCATTAAAACTAGTTTACATCCACTGAGGTTGGAGTCATTAAAACTAGTTTACATCCACTGAGGTTGGAGTCATTAAAACTAGTTTACACACACTGAGGTTGGAGTCATTAAAACTAGTTTACATCCACTGAGGTTGGAGTCATTAAAACTAGTTTACATCCACTGAGGTTGGAGTCATTAAAACTAGTTTACACACACTGAGGTTGGAGTCATTAAAACTAGTTTACACACACACACACCACACACACACACACACACACACACACACACACACACACACACACACACCAAAAGTTATTTTGTTGGCATTTAAATACGTCCCCATTACCAGTAAAACATCATCAAAACCTGTTTCTTTCACTTACTGTGCTGTTTTGCTGTTTCGCTGTTCATTAGTTCCGTTGTTTCATTCTCAACCAGGATTTCTATGGAATGCTGTTTGGGTCTTTGCTTGTCAAAAAAGATAAATATACACTATTTGACCAATAAGGATCTGAATATGACGCGCGTCACTTAATAATTTAACGCATTCATTCATTATTTTTTTAACGTAGTTATGACACATTGATTACACGATCACTCGTATTTCATGTGTCACAACGATTCATCGATACGTACAGTTTGCCATGACGCTGGTAAAGTTGTCTCACGCACCTTCAGTGCTGGTTAAAAAGCTAGCTAGCTCATCATGGATGCAAAACGACATCTGTTCCAGTAGCTATCGTTAGCTAGCTACATATATAGCTACAGTTGAAGTCAGAAGTTTACATACACTCAGGTTGGAGTCGTTAAAACTAGTTTTTCATACACTGAGGTTGGAGTCATTAAAACTAGTTTACATCCACTGAGGTTGGAGTCATTAAAACTAGTTTACATACACTTAGGATGGAGTCGTTAAAACTAGTTTTTCATACACTGAGGTTGGAGTCATTAAAACTAGTTTACATCCACTGAGGTTGGAGTCATTAAAACTAGTTTACATACACTTAGGATGGAGTCGTTAAAACTAGTTTTTCATACACTGAGGTTGGAGTCATTAAAACTAGTTTACATCCACTGAGGTTGGAGTCATTAAAACTAGTTTACATCCACTGAGGTTGGAGTCATTAAAACTAGTTTACATCCACTGAGGTTGGAGTCATTAAAACTAGTTTACATCCACTGAGGTTGGAGTCATTAAAACTAGTTTACATCCACTGAGGTTGGAGTCATTAAAACTAGTTTACATCCACTGAGGTTGGAGTCATTAAAACTAGTTTACACACACGGAGGTTGGAGTCATTAAAACTAGTTTACATCCACTGAGGTTGGAGTCATTAAAACTAGTTTACATCCACTGAGGTTGGAGTCATTAAAACTAGTTTACACACACTGAGGTTGGAGTCATTAAAACTAGTTTACATACACTTAGGTTGGAGTCATTAAAACTAGTTTACATACACTGAGGTTGGAGTCATTAAAACTAGTTTACATACACTTAGGTTGGAGTCATTAAAACTAGTTTATATCCACTTAGGTTGGAGTCATTAAAACTAGTTTACATACACTGAGGTTGGAGTCATTAAAACTAGTTTACATCCACTGAGGTTGGAGTCATTAAAACTAGTTTACATCCACTGAGGTTGGAGTCATTAAAACTAGTTTACATCCACTGAGGTTGGAGTCATTAAAACTAGTTTACATCCACTGAGGTTGGAGTCATTAAAACTAGTTTACATCCACTGAGGTTGGAGTCATTAAAACTAGTTTACATCCACTGAGGTTGGAGTCATTAAAACTAGTTTACATCCACTGAGGTTGGAGTCATTAAAACTAGTTTACACACACGGAGGTTGGAGTCATTAAAACTAGTTTACATCCACTGAGGTTGGAGTCATTAAAACTAGTTTACATCCACTGAGGTTGGAGTCATTAAAACTAGTTTACACACACTGAGGTTGGAGTCATTAAAACTAGTTTACATACACTTAGGTTGGAGTCATTAAAACTAGTTTACATACACTGAGGTTGGAGTCATTAAAACTAGTTTACATACACTTAGGTTGGAGTCATTAAAACTAGTTTATATCCACTTAGGTTGGAGTCATTAAAACTAGTTTACATACACTGAGGTTGGAGTCATTAAAACTAGTTTACATCCACTGAGGTTGGAGTCATTAAAACTAGTTTACACACACTTAGGTTGGAGTCATTAAAACTAGTTTACATACACTGAGGTTGGAGTCATTAAAACTAGTTTACATCCACTGAGGTTGGAGTCATTAAAACTAGTTTACATCCACTGAGGTTGGAGTCATTAAAACTAGTTTACATCCACTGAGGTTGGAGTCATTAAAACTAGTTTACATACACTTAGGTTGGAGTCATTAAAACTAGTTTACATACACTGAGGTTGGAGTCATTAAAACTAGTTTTCATACACTTAGGTTGGAGTCATTAAAACTAGTTTATATCCACTTAGGTTGGAGTCATTAAAACTAGTTTACATACACTGAGGTTGGAGTCATTAAAACTAGTTTACATACACTGAGGTTGGAGTCATTAAAACTAGTTTACATACACTGAGGTTGGAGTCATTAAAACTAGTTTACACCCACTTAGGTTGGAGTCATTAAAACTAGTTTACATACACTGAGGTTGGAGTCATTAAAACTAGTTTACATACACTGAGGTTGGAGTCATTAAAACTAGTTTACATACACTGAGGTTGGAGTCATTAAAACTAGTTTACATACACTGAGGTTGGAGTCATTAAAACTAGTTTACATACACTGAGGTTGGAGTCATTAAAACTAGTTTACATACACTGAGGTTGGAGTCATTAAAACTAGTTTACATACACTGAGGTTGGAGTCATTAAAACTAGTTTACATCCACTGAGGTTGGAGTCATTAAAACTAGTTTACACACACTGAGGTTGGAGTCATTAAAACTAGTTTACATCCACTGAGGTTGGAGTCATTAAAACTAGTTTACATCCACTGAGGTTGGAGTCATTAAAACTAGTTTACACACACGGAGGTTGGAGTCATTAAAACTAGTTTACATCCACTGAGGTTGGAGTCATTAAAACTAGTTTACATCCACTGAGGTTGGAGTCATTAAAACTAGTTTACACACACTGAGGTTGGAGTCATTAAAACTAGTTTACATACACTTAGGTTGGAGTCATTAAAACTAGTTTACATACACTGAGGTTGGAGTCATTAAAACTAGTTTACATACACTTAGGTTGGAGTCATTAAAACTAGTTTATATCCACTTAGGTTGGAGTCATTAAAACTAGTTTACATACACTGAGGTTGGAGTCATTAAAACTAGTTTACATCCACTGAGGTTGGAGTCATTAAAACTAGTTTACACACACTTAGGTTGGAGTCATTAAAACTAGTTTACATACACTGAGGTTGGAGTCATTAAAACTAGTTTACATCCACTGAGGTTGGAGTCATTAAAACTAGTTTACATCCACTGAGGTTGGAGTCATTAAAACTAGTTTACATCCACTGAGGTTGGAGTCATTAAAACTAGTTTACATACACTTAGGTTGGAGTCATTAAAACTAGTTTACATACACTGAGGTTGGAGTCATTAAAACTAGTTTTCATACACTTAGGTTGGAGTCATTAAAACTAGTTTATATCCACTTAGGTTGGAGTCATTAAAACTAGTTTACATACACTGAGGTTGGAGTCATTAAAACTAGTTTACATACACTGAGGTTGGAGTCATTAAAACTAGTTTACATACACTGAGGTTGGAGTCATTAAAACTAGTTTACACCCACTTAGGTTGGAGTCATTAAAACTAGTTTACATACACTGAGGTTGGAGTCATTAAAACTAGTTTACATACACTGAGGTTGGAGTCATTAAAACTAGTTTACATACACTGAGGTTGGAGTCATTAAAACTAGTTTACATACACTGAGGTTGGAGTCATTAAAACTAGTTTACATACACTGAGGTTGGAGTCATTAAAACTAGTTTACATACACTGAGGTTGGAGTCATTAAAACTAGTTTACATCCACTGAGGTTGGAGTCATTAAAACTAGTTTACACACACTGAGGTTGGAGTCATTAAAACTAGTTTACATACACTGAGGTTGGAGTCATTAAAACTAGTTTACACACACTGAGGTTGGAGTCATTAAAACTAGTTTACATCCACTGAGGTTGGAGTCATTAAAACTAGTTTACATCCACTGAGGTTGGAGTCATTAAAACTAGTTTACACACACTGAGGTTGGAGTCATTAAAACTAGTTTACATCCACTGAGGTTGGAGTCATTAAAACTAGTTTACATCCACTGAGGTTGGAGTCATTAAAACTAGTTTACACACACTGAGGTTGGAGTCATTAAAACTAGTTTACATACACTTAGGTTGGAGTCATTAAAACTCGTTTTTCAACCACTCCACACATTTCTTGTTAACAAACTATAGTTTTGGCAAGTCGGTTAGGACATCTACTTTGTGCATGACACAAGTCATTTTTCCAACAATTGTTTGCAGACAGATTATTTCACTTATAATTCTCTGTATCACAATTCCATTGGGTTAGAAGTTTACATTCACTAAGTTGACTGTGCCTTTAAACAGCTTGGACAATTCCAGAACATTATGTCATGGCTTTAGAAGCTTCTGATAGGCTGATTGACATCATTTGAGTCAATTGGAGGTGTACATGTGGATGTATTCCAAGACCTACCTTCAAACTCAGTGCCTCTTTGCTTGACAATCAAAAGAAATCAGCCAAGACTTCAGAATTGTTTTTTTAGACCTCCACAAGTCTGGTTCATCCTTGGGAGCAATTTCTAAACCCCCTGAAAGTACCACGTTCATCTGTACAAATAATAATACACAAGTACAAACACCATGGGACCACGCAGCCGTCATACCGCTCAGGAAGGAGACGCGTTCTGTCTCCTAGAGATTAACGTATTTTGGTGCGAAAGGTGCAAATCAATCCCAGAACAACAGCAAAGGACCTTATGAAGATGCTGGAGGAAACATGTACAAAAGTATCTATATCCACAGTCAAACCAGTCATATATCGACATAACCTGAAAGGCTGCTCTGCAAGGAAGAAGCCACTGCTCCAAAACCGCCATAAAAAATGACCATCGTTATGTTTGGAGGAAAAAGGGGGAGGCTTGCAAGCCGAAGAACACCATCCCAACCGTGAAGCACAGGGGTGGCAGCATCATGTTGTAGGGGTGCTTTGCTGCAGGATGGACTGGTGCACTTCACAAAATAGATGGCATCATGAGGAAGAAAATGATGTGGATATATTAAAACAACATCTCAAGACATCAGTCAGGAAGTTAAAGCTTGGTCGCAAATGGGTCTTCCAAATGGACAATGACCCCAAGCATACTTCCAAAGTTGTGGCAAAATGGCTTAAGGACAACAAAGTCAAGGCATTGGAGTGGCCATCACAAAGCCCTGACCTCAATCCCATAGAACATTTTTGGGCAGGATGTCATCTGAGGAGGACATTGGGAAAAAATATCTTGGGTACCGAGTAGACTGATACCCCATTTCATTGCTTCACATTCCAGCCTTGTTTAACACGGTCTAAATATGCCATGACTCCACCAATTGTAACCTTCTGCCTCACTTTCAAAAGGTACTTTTATTTTGAAGGCAAACCGCAAATTCCACTATTGTGCCTAATCCTTATTGTGGCTAGCTTCACAACACATAACCAGGTCCGGTCGAGCCTCATTAGCCAGATGAGGCTAGCTGGCTGCTTATAACATTAGCTTTGGGCAACAGGGTTAAGTAGCTGGCTAGCTATTTATTTTCATGAACTTAAGTTCAATTTCAATAGTCGAACAACCAAGTGGAAACCTAGCTAATACTTACTCACAAGGATCCCTAAATCATTGCTTAGAATAATGAAAATGGCTGCAGGTTCTACTGGTCATTGTTTTCAGGCTGGTTGTATTGGGGCTAGCTAGATACCAAGCTAAAGCTAACTAGGTACCAAGCTAAAGCTAGCTAGATACCAAGCTAAATCTAACTAGATACCAAGCTAAAGCTAACTAGATACCAAGCTAAAGCTAGCTAGATACCAAGCTAAAGATAACTAGATACCAAGCTAAAGCTAACTAGATACCAAGCTAAAGCTAGCTAGATACCAAGCTACTGCTACTGGTGCTACTGTATCTTTTTTGACACTCAAAGACCCAAACGGCGTTCCATAGTATGTTGTGAAGCTAATAGCAGTGACGCTATTACTACTGTGTAGTGTGTACCGGTGCTCGACCAGTGCTACTGATAGTCATGGTGGCGCTTGGCTTGAACGTGCAAATTCAGAACACACAACATTCTATAATAGAACTATAACATTCTATAATAGAACTATAACATTCTATAATAGAACTATAACATTCTATAATAGAACTATAGCATTCTATAATAGAACTATAACATTCTATAATAGAACTGCGTTATTTAACGTGGCTATTTTGACGGGTATCTTTTTTTTTGACAGGCGAAAGACCCAAACTCTTTCAAATGACTGCTGGACTTGTTGACGGCTCGATCCACACAGGAGACATTGTGGGCGAGGTTAGAGATGCTGTGTTGCACGTGTAGCGTAACATTTTACGTGGCGTCATTACGTCATGTAGGTACGCACGCCAGCTATGACATCCGGTTGTTAACATCAACGTTCAACTAGACATCGGGCCGATACAGATGTCGTCATTTTTTAGCTAATATCGTCCGAGTCCGATGTGTTCACCGATATATTGTGCATCCCCCAACTATTACCTTTAGAAAGCTAGGACCATACACTAGGGTACAGAACAACAGACCAGGCAGGAAGCATAGGGAGATCCCATCAACAAACTGACCTGTCCCGGTGCGTACTTCTCCTGGTCCAGGATCCTGAAGCAGAGCTCCTCAAAGTGCTTCATCAGCTTGTACTTCACAGCGATGTCGAAGACAGACGGCACGTCACGCTCGCTGCCGACCTCGTCAAAGTAGGCCACCATGTACTTCCCTAGCGCGGCGGCCTGCTGCATGTCGGGCAGGAAGAGGTTGAGGGCCGGCGTCAGCATGTCGTCGATGGGCGACCGGAGGTCCTCTCTTAACGTCACACGACTCTGGCCACACATCGCCCTCCACTTGGCCTGGACGCCACGAGAACAGAGGACCAGGATCTTGTCTGATGATTTGTTGACCTGTAGGAGAGAAGCAGAGAGAGGGGGAGGAGAGAAGAGAAGAGAAGAGAAGAGAGGGGGAGGAGAGAAGAGGAGAGAGGGGGAGGAGAGGACAAGAGAGGAGAGGAGGGAAGAGAAGAGGAGAGAGGGGGAGGAGAGGAGAGGAGGGAAGAGAAGAGGAGAGCGGGAGAGGAGAGGAGGGAAGAGAAGAGGAGAGAGGGAGAGGAGAGAAGTAAAGGGGGAGGAGAGAAGAGAAGAGGAGAGAGGGGGAGGAGAGGACAAGAGAGGAGAGGAGGGAAGAGAAGAGGAGAGAGGGGGAGGAGAGAAGAGGAGAGAGGGAGAGGAGAGAAGAGGAGAGAGGGAGAGGAGAGAAGAGAAGAGGAGAGAGGGGGAGGAGAGGAGAGAATAAGAGGAGAGGAGAGAGGGGGAGGAGAGGAGAGAATAAGAGGAGAGGAGAGGAGAGAGGGGGAGGAGAGGAGAGAATAAGAGGAGAGGAGAGAGGGGGAGAAGACAATAAAAGAAAAAAGAGAAGAGAAGAAAGGAGAAGAAGAAAAGAGGGGGAGAGAAGAGGAGAAAATAAAAGAAGAGAAGAGAGGGGAGGGGAGAGGAGAGACAGATTTATCAATCTATCCATCTGTGGAAACAGATTTCTTTCCTTGCTAAAGGGAACAACGTTACAGGGTCTGAAACCAACAACACTTTTACTTCCTAACCATCTAGTCCTCTTCTCTACTGGGCCTGTATGTATAAAGCGTTTCAGAGTAGGACAACTGATCTAGGAGCAGTTTAGCCTTTTAGATTATATTGATGGATATTACATGAACAAGGGACACCTGATCCTAGATCAGCACTCCTGGTGTCTACCCGCCTGTTGTCTCTGCCACTCCAGCCAGGGTAGTCTCCCCACAGTGCCCAGCCAGGTTGTGTCTAGAAGGTCCAACACAACCTCAGTTCCACACTTGGCCTGGAGGAAGGCACAGAGCTTCAGGACTATCTTCCTGTAGAGAGGATGGTCCTGAGAGTAGATCACCAACACCTTGGGAGGAACCCTGGGGAGATGAGGAGTCTGGACCTCTGGCTCTACAGCTGGGGGATAGGGGCCTGGTGGGACTGAAGGAGAGACAGAGAGGGAAGGAGGGGAGGGAAAGAGAGAGATAGAGGGAAGGGAGGGAGAGAGAGAGAGAGAGAGAGAAGGGAGGGAGAGGAGGAGAAAGAGCGATAAAGAGAATAATGAGAAAATGAAAAAAAGAGAACAAGAAGATAGCAATAAAAGTATCAACTAGAAAGATGAAACTATGAAACAGGAAGTCAGATGGATGCTCCTCCTCTCCTCCCACGGACCATTTAGTCCCAAAATCCATCCTCATTTCTTAACCATCCTATTCTGCTGATGTCTTAATTAATGTCATGCATTTAGTTATGGCTACACGACCCTGCAGTAATGAAGCATGTTATATACATATTATAAACGCCTTCATTTCTGAACAGCCAAAGGAAGTCAAATAGAGACTGGTCAAAATAACTTGTTTGTCACTAAGGAGCACCGAATAACCGATTTCCAATACATTTTGAGTGAGAGATAATAAGTGAGAGATATTAAGTGAGAGATCATAAGTGAGAGATAATAAGTGAGAGATCATAAGTGAGAGATAATAAGTGAGCGATAATGAGTGAGAGATAATAAGTGAGAGATAATAAGTGAGCGATAATGAGTGAGCGATAATGAGTGAGCGATAATGAGTGAGAGATAATGAGTGAGAGATAATGAGTGAGAGATAATGAGTGAGAGATAATGAGTGAGCGATAATGAGTGAGCGATAATGAGTGAGAGATAATAAGTGAGAGATAATAAGTGAGAGATATTAAGTGAGCGATAATAAGTGAGCGATAATAAGTGAGCGATATTAAGTGAGAGATATTAAGGGAGAGATAATAAGTGAGCGATAATAAGTGAGAGATAATAAGTGAGCGATAATAAGTGAGAGATAATAAGTGAGAGATATTAAGTGAGAGATATTAAGTGAGCGATATTAAGTGAGAGATATTAAGGGAGAGATAATAAGTGAGCGATAATAAGTGAGAGATAATAAGTGAGCGATAATAAGTGAGCGATAATAAGTGAGCGATAATAAGTGAGAGATAATAAGTGAGAGATAATAAGTGAGCGATAATAAGTGAGCGATAATAAGTGAGCGATAATAAGTGAGCGATAATAAGTGAGAGATAATAAGTGAGAGATAATAAGTGAGAGATAATGGCATCTCTCCTCAACTCACCTTTCTTTCTCCGTGTCCGTAGCTGACAGACGAGACAACAGACCATTCCACCGACCAGCAGCACCACCGCGGCTGCTATGGCTGTGTAGACTTTAGGAGATGAAGAATCTCCCTTTAACACAGTTGGAGAGGTCTCTGAAATCACATCAGTATGTTGTTAGTGGAGAATCTCCTGTTAACACAGTTGGAGAGGTCTCTGAAATCACATCAGTATGTTGTTAGTGGAGAATCTCCTGTTAACACAGTTGGAGAGGTCTCTGAAATCACATCAGTATGTTGTTAGTGGAGAATCTCCCGTTAACACAGTTGGAGAGGTCTCTGAAATCACATCAGTATGTTGTTAGTGGAGAACATGAAATCTATCCTATTTTTACCATGTAATATAATAGACTTGTTGATGAACCTACCACATATGTTAAACGTTTTCCTTCTTCGTACACAGTCGTTGTTGCAACGGCTAAAAAACGGATGGATCTAGTAGGACGAAAACAAAGCTTTTACTAGGCCACTATCAGGTACACACAACAGGTCAACAACATAAACGTGTAGCGTTGCTGAACGCTGCCGAGCAAATTTGACGGAAACAAGTAGGTTGTAAAGTTGTAAAGGAGGACTTACCTCCACATCAAAATAGCAACAGGTCTGGGGCCAGTTCTCCAGGTCAAACACTACAGTCAGCCATGTCTGATTGGTCTTAAAGGGAAAACACAAGATACTGTCACGCCCTGACCATAGTTTGCTTTGTATGTTTCTATGTTTTGTTTGGTCAGGGTGTGATCTGAGTGGGCATTCTATGTTGTGTGTCTAGTTTGTCTGTTTCTGTATTTGGGCCTGATATGGTTCTCAATCAGAGGCAGGTGTTCGTCATTGTCTCTGATTGGGAACCATATTTAAGTAGCCTGTTTGGTGTTGGGGATTGTGGGTGATTGTTCCTGTCTTTGTGTTTGTTGCACCAGACAGGACTGTTTTGGTTTTTTTGGTCACCTTTCTTGTTTTGTAGATTGTTCTATTTTCATCTTTATTAAAGTACAAAAATAATACAATAATACAAAAATGTACAAAAATAACCACGCTGCATTTTGGTCCGCCTCTCCTTCACTAGAAGAATCCCGTGACAGATATGAACTTCCTTATCTACTTGATCTCTACATCATAGACGTGACGCAGGTACAGTCCCTTCAGAAAGTGTTCAGACCCCTTCCCTACTTTCCACATTTTGTTATGTTACAGCCTTGTTCTAAAATGGATTGAATCATTTGTCCCTCAGTCTAAACACAATACCTCAATAATGACATCACAACACCCCATAATGACATCACAATACCCCATAATGACATCACAATACCCCATAATGACATCACAATACCCCATAATGACATCACAATACCCCATAATGACATCACAATACCCCATAATGACATCACAATAACCCATAATGACAAAGCAAAAACATGGTTTTATGAATTTTGGCAAATGTATTACAAATAAAAAACAGAAATACTTTATTTATATAAGTATTCAGACCCTTTACTATGAAACTGTAAATTGAGTTCAGGTGCATCCTGTTTCCATTGATCATCCTTGAGATGTTTCTACAACTTTATTGGAGTCCACTTGTGGTAAATTCAATTGATTGGACATATATTTGGAAAGGCACACGCCTGTCTATATAAGGTTCCACTGCTGACAGTGCATGTCAGAACAAAAACCAAGCCATGAGGTCCCAAGAACAGTGGCATCCATCATTCTTAAATCAAAGAAGTTTGGAACCACCAAGACTCTTCCTAGTGCTGGCCGCCCGGCCAAACTGAGCAATCGGGGGAGAAGGGCCTTGGTCAGGATCAAGAACCTGATGTTCACTCTGAAGGAGCTGCTGAGTTCCTCTGTAGAGATGGGAGAACCTTCCAGAAGGACACCCATCTCTGCAGCATTCCACCAATCAGGCCATTATGGTAGAGTAGCCAGACGGAAGCCACTCCTCAATAAAAGGCACATGACAGCCAGCTTGGTCTAACAGTCTCTCAGACCATAAGAATCAAGATTCTCCGGTCTGATGAAACCTGACACCATCCCTACAGTGAAGCATGGTGGTGGCAGCATCATGCTGTGGGAATGCTTTTCAGCGGCAGGGACTGGGAGACTAGTCAGGATCGAGGGAAAGATGAACGGAGCAAAGTACAGAGAGATCCTTGATGAAAACCTGCTCCAGAGCGCTCAGGATCTCAGACTGGGGGGAAGGTTCACCTTCCAACAGGACAATGACCCTAAGCACACAGCCAAGACAACACAGGAGTGGCTTTGGGACAAGTCTCTGAATGTCCTTGAGTGGACCAACCAGAGCTTAGACTTGAACCCGATCGAACATCTCTGGAGAGACCTGATAATAGCTGTGCAGCGATGCTCCCCATCTAACTTGACAGAGCTTGAGAGGATCTGCAGAGAAGAATGGTAGAAACTCCCCAAATACAGGATTGCCAAGCTTGTAGCGTCATACCCAAGAAGACTCGAGGCTGTCATCGCTAGCAAAGATGCTTCAACAAAATACTGAATACTTATGTAAATGTGATATTTCCAGGCTTTTTTTTTTTTATACAATTTCTAAAAAACTGTTTTTGCTTTTTCATTATGGCGTATTGTGATGTCATTATGGGGTATTGTGATGTCATTATGGCGTATTGTGATGTCATTATGGGGTATTGTGATGTCATTATGGAGTATTGTGATGTCATTATGGGGTATTGTGATGTCATTATGGCGTATTGTGATGTCATTATGGGATATTGTGATGTCATTATGGGGTATTGTGATGTCATTATGGCGTATTGTGATGTCATTATGGGGTATTGTGATGTCATTATGGGATATTGTGATGTCATTATGGGGTATTGTGATGTCATTATGGCGTATTGTGATGTCATTATTTATTTATTTTTTTATTTATTTTACCTTTATTTAACCAGGCAAGTCAGTTAAGAACAAATTCTTATTTTCAATGACGGCCTGGGAACAGTGGGTTAACTGCCTGTTCAGGGGCAGAACGACAGATTTGTACCTTGTCAGCTCGGGGGTTTGAACTCGCAACCTTCCGCAACCTTCCGGTTACTAGTCCAACACTCTAACCACTAGGCTACCCTGCCGCCCCGATGGGGTATTGTGATGTCATTATGGCGTATTGTGATGTCATTATGGGGTATTGTGATGTCATTATGGCGTATTGTGATGTCATTATGGGGTATTGTGTGTAGATTGATGAGTAAAAAAAACAATGTAATCCATTTTAGAATAAGGCTGTAACGTAACAAAATGTGTAAAAAAGTCCAGCAGTCTGAATGCTTTCCGAATGCTCTGTATGTGTGAAGAAGATTAGAATCAGGGGCAGAACCACAGCGATGAAGTGTGACACAGGATGTGCAGTGTCTCGCTTTGAAAACCTAAATGTTCTAGGTCAAACCATTGGAAGGGAAAACAACACGTCTCCTGTAGCGATGTCATTTGACGTGGTGTAGCGAGCTACAGACACAATTCTGCTGATGATGCAGTTCTTTACACAATGAGAAGGATGTCAACAACAAAAAACGAATAGAGCAGCCTATTCCCTATATAGTGCACTACTTTTGACCAGAAGCCTATTAGTAGTTCACTTGATAGGGAGTAGGGCGTCATTTGGGACACACCTTTAGTTGATTTAGTTTGTATTGAACTAGGCATGTCAGTTAAGAACAAATTGTTATTGTACAATGACGGCCTACCCCGGACAAACCCTCCCCTAAACCGGACGACACTGGGCCAATTGTGCGCCGCCCTACGGGACTCCCGATCAACGACCAGTTGTGATACAGCCCGGGATCGAACCATGGTCTATAGTGACGCCTCTAGCACTGAGATGTAGTGCCTTAGACCGCTGCAACACTCGGGAGGACTAATTAGTTAAAGGGAACCTACATATATCTATTGACTTCATAAGATATTCATAAGGCATTCATAAGCCATTCATAACATTAATAACCATACCATGTCTGTGTCCTGCCATTGTCTGTTGCTGGAGCACAGTAGTGAGACTCTGTAGTTGTGTGAGTGCTGATCTGTACTGAACCCAACAGTGAGCGTGGTTCTGTCTTGTGGTCCAGTAGACCGCTCCAGCGTAGTGTTAGGTCTCCACAGACTCCCTTCACACAGCAACAAAGGAACCATGTCAGCACTGAGTAGCAGCATCCTGGAATGTTCTACTTCTGGAATGATCTACTACTGGAATGTTCTACTACTGGAATGTTCTACTACTGGAATGTTCTACTTCTGGAATGATCTACTACTGGAATGTTCTACTACTGGAATGTTCTACTACTGGAATGTTCTACTACTAGAATGTTCTACTACTGGAATGTTCTACTACTGGAACGTTCTACTACTGGAACGTTCTACTACTGGAACGTTCTACTACTGGAACATTCTACTACTGGAACATTCTACTACTGGAACATTCTACTACTGGAACGTTCTACTACTGGAACGTTCTACTACTGGAATGTTCTACTACTGGAACGTTCTACTACTGGAACATTCTACTACTGGAACATTCTACTACTGGAACATTCTACTACTGGAACGTTCTACTACTGGAACGTTCTACTACTGGAACATTCTACTACTGGAATGTTCTACTACTGGAACGTTCTACTACTGGAACATTCTACTACTGGAACATTCTACTACTGGAACATTCTACTACTGGAACGTTCTACTACTGGAACGTTCTACTACTGGAACGTTCTACTACTGGAACATTCTACTACTGGAATGTTCTACTACTTGTGTTCGGACACCTCTTATAGAATATTAGAGTTTATTATTATTGTCTATTTATTTGATTTATTTATATAAAAGTATTGAGGAGTTCCTGCAACTAAGTATAAACAGTACTGGCACCCAAAATGAGGACTGGCACCTGTTTCAGTCCAAGTCAATAACTGGTCATAATACACTATGCACATTATACCTGTATGACTTGATTTTAAGATATTTATTTAACGAGATGTTAATTACAACCACTGACCACTCACCACTTCACATAATATAACAGTAATGTGATTGGTCACTCACCACTTCATATAATATAATAGTAATGTGATTGGTCACTCACCACTTCATATAATATAAACAGTAATGTGATTGGTCACTCACCACTTCATATAATATAAACAGTAATGTGATTGGTCACTCACCACTTCATATAATATAAACAGTAATGTGATTGGTCACTCACCACTTCATATAATATAAACAGTAATGTGATTGGTCACTCACCACTTCATATAATATAAACAGTAATGTGATTGGTCACTCACCACTTCATATAATATAAACAGTAATGTGATTGGTCACTCACCACTTCATATAATATAAACAGTAATGTGATTGGTCACTCACCACTTCATATAATATAACAGTAATGTGATTGGTCACTCACCACTTCATATACTATAAACAGTAATGTGATTGGTCACTCACCACTTCACATAATATAACAGTAATGTGATTGGTCACTCACCACTTCACATAATATAACAGTAATGTGATTGGTCACTCACCACTTCACATAATATAACAGTAATGTGATTGGTCACTCACCACTTCATATAATATAAACAGTAATGTGATTGGTCACTCATATAATATAAACAGTAATGTGATTGGTCACTCACCACTTCATATAATATAACAGTAATGTGATTGGTCACACACCACTTCATATAATATAACAGTAATGTGATTGGTCACTCACCACTTCATATAATATAATAGTAATGTGATTGGTCACTCATATAATATAACAGTAATGTGATTGGTCACTCACCACTTCATATAATATAACAGTAATGTGATTGGTCACTCACCACTTCATATAATATAACAGTAATGTAATTGGTCACTCATATAATATAACAGTAATGTGATTGGTCAATCACCACTTCATATAATATAACAGTAATGTGATTGGTCACTCATATAATATAACAGTAATGTGATTGGCCACTCACCGCTCTCCAAACACACCTTGCTCCTCTGAATCTTGGGATCTTTACAATCTAAGGTTAAATAACATCAGGTATTGAATGAAAAGCTGTTGATGCCAATCCGATGTGCAGTAGGAATAGACAGTAGACTACTGTACAAAGTCTCTACACTGTGTTTTACTAATCTCACCAAAATGTACGGTTCTCACCGGGCACAGTGATATGTTTATCGATGTTGTAACCAGAGTGTTTCAGGTTGGGTTTGGGGAGGTTGGAGACTGAGACAACGTATGACAGGCCGGGTTCAACCACCACTCGATCCAGGGAGAAAGACCACTGAGAGAAAATAGATAGTCTGTTTACTAGGGTGTGTCACGTAAGAATGGATATTTACCATTAAATTGATCACTTGTAATGCCGCCTACCTTTTCATATGCTGGATTACGCATGGACATCTTGTCGAAGAATTCATACCGAACACACAGATTCTGGTTTGTGGCTTCCTTCAAAACATGAAGCTCTGTTCCTTTCAGGGAACTAATGCTTCCTGATGAGAAGAAGAAGGAGGAGAAGAAGATGAAGGTGGAGAAGAAGGTGAAGGAGAAGTAGATGAAGAAGAAGGTGAAGGATAAGAAGAAGAAGAAGGTGAAGAAGAAGGTGAGGGAGAAGAAGAAGGTGAAGGAGAAGTAGATGAAGAAGAAGGTGAAGGATACGAAGAAGAAGGTGAAGGAGAAGAAGAAGGTGAAGGAGAAGAAGAAGGTGAAGGAGAAGTAGATGAAGAAGAAGGTGAAAGAGAAGAAGAAGGTGAAGGAGAAGAAGAAGGTGAAGGAGAAGAAGAAGGTGAAGGAGAAGTAGATGAAGAAGAAGGTGAAGAAGAAGGTGAAAAAGAAGGTAAAGAAGGAGGAGAAGAAGGTGAAGAAGAAGGTGAAGGATAAGAAGAAGAAGGTGAAGAAGAAGGTGAAGGAGAAGAAGAAGGTGAAGGAGAAGTAGATGAAGAAGAAGGTGAAGAAGAAGGTGAAGAAGAAGGTAAAGAAGGAGGAGAAGAATGTGAAGGAGAAGAAGGTGAAAGAGAAGAAGAAGGTGAAGGAGAAGAAGAAGGTGAAGGAGAAGTAGATGAAGAAGAAGGTGAAGAAGAAGGTGAAGAAGAAGGTAAAGAAGGAGGAGAAGAAGGTGAAGAAGAAGGTGAAGGATAAGAAGAAGAAGGTGAAGAAGAAGGTGAAGGAGAAGAAGAAGGTGAAGGAGAAGAAGAAGGTGAGGAAGAAGGTGAATAAGAAGAAGGTGAAGAATAAGAAGAAGAAGGTGAAGAATAAGAAGAAGGTGCAGGAGAAGAAGGTGAAGAAGAAGGTGAAGAATAAGAATAAGAAGGTCAAGAAGAAGGTAAAGAAGGAGGAGAAGAAGGTGAAGAAGAAGGTGAATGATAAGAAGAAGGTGAAGAAGAAGGTGAAGGTGAAGAAGAAGGTAAAGAAAGAGGAGAAGAAGAAGGTGAAGAAGAAGGTGAATGATAAGAAGAAGAAGGTGAAGGAGAGGAAGGTGAAGGAGAAGAAGGTGAAGGAGAAGAAGAAGGTGAAGAAGGTAAAGAAGGAGGAGAAGAAGAAGGTGAATGATAAGAAGAAGAAGGTGAAGGAGAGGAAGGTGAAGGAGAAGAAGGTGAAGGAGAAGAAGAAGAAGGTGAAGAAGAAGAAGAAGGTGAAGGAGAAGAAGGTGAAGGATAAGAAGGTGAAGGAGAAGAAGAAGAAGGTGAAGAAGAAGGTGAAGGAGAAGGTCGAAGGTGAAGAAGGAGAAGAAGGTAAAGAAGAAGGTGAAGAAGAAGAAGGTGAAGGATAAGAAGATGAAGCAGAAGAAGAAGAAGGAGAATGAGAAGAAGGTGAAGAAGAAGGAGAAGAAGAATGTAAAGAAGGAGGAGAAGAAGAAGGTGAAGAAGAAGAAGAAGAAGAAGGTGAAGGAGAAGAAGGTGAAGAAGGTAAAGAAGAAGGAGAAGAAGAAAGCGAAGAAGAATGTGAAGGAGAAGAAGGTGAAGGAGAAGAAGAAGAAGGCGAAGAAGGAGAAGAAGGTAAAGAAGGAGGAGAAGAAGAAGACGGTGAAGGAGAAGAAGGTGAAGAAGAAGGTGAAGGAGAAGAAGTTGAAGAAGAAGGTGAAGGAGAAGAAAGTGACGAAGAAGGCGAAGGTGAAGAACGAGAAGAAGGTAAAGAAGAAGGTGAAGCAGAAGGTGAAGGAGAAGAAGGTGAAGGAGAAGAAGGTGAAGGAGAAGAAGAAGGTGAAGAAGAAGGTGAAGGAGAAGAAGGTGAAGGATAAGAAGAAGAAGGTGAAGGAGAAGAAGAAGGAGAAGAAGAAGTTGAAGAAGGTGAAGGTAAAGAAGGAGGAGAAGAAGAAGGTGGAGAAGAAGGTGAAGAAGATAAAGAAGAAGGTGAAGAAGAAGATGAAGGAGAAGGTCAAAGGTGAAGAAGGTAAAGAAGAAGGTAAAGAAGAAGGTGAGGAAGAAGGTGAAGAAGAAACGTAAAAGTCACAAAGTGCTGATATACTTCTAGTGCTCCTCTCCACTTACAACACATGTAACAAACAGCACCCTATGGCCTAGTGAGCTTTAATAGGGAGGCAAGGTCATGTCACATTGTGATAGTGGCCAGTCAACCCACCGTCATCCTGAGCTTTCCATCGGGCCACTAAAACAGGCACCAGGTGTCCCTCCTCATCTTTTCTAGTGTCCAGCTCCACCTCTAGGTTCACTGGGCTGCTAGGAGTGTAGCGCCAAGGCTTCAACCACCCAGGATCCAGGCAGTTATCTATGGAGGGGAGGGGAGGGGAGAGAGAGAGGGGTGGAGATGGGAGGGGAGGGGAGAGGGAAGGAGAGAAGAGGATATGGGAGGGGAGTGGAGGGGGGAGAGGGGTGGAGATGGGAGGGGGGGAGAGGGGAGGGAAGGAGAGAAGAGGAGATGGGAGGGGAGGGGTGGAGATGGGAGGGGAGGAGATGGGAGGGGAGGAGATGGGAGGGGAGATGAGGGGATGGGAGGGGAGGGGAGAGGAGGGGTGGAGATGGGAGGGGAGGAGATGGGAGGGGAGGGAAGGAGAGAAGAGGAGATGGGAGGGGAGGAGATGGGAGGGGAGGGAAGGAGAGAATAGGAGATGGGAGGGGAGGGGAGGGGAGGAGATGGGAGGGGAGGAGATGGGAGGGGAGGGGGGAGAGGGGAGGAGATGGGAGGGGAGGGGGGGAGAGGGGAGGAGAGGAGAGACGAGGAGATGGGAGGGGAGGGGTGGAGATGGGAGTGGAGGGGGAGGGAGAGAAGAGGGGATGGGAGGGGAGGGGAGGGGAGGGGAGGAGAGGGGAGGGGAGGGGAGGGGAGGAGATGGGAGGGGATGGGTGTGGAGGGGGGGAGAGGGGAGGAGATGGGAGGGGAGGGGTGGAGATGGGAGTGGAGGGGGGAGAGGGGAGGGAAGGAGAGACGAGGAGATGGGAGGGGAGGGGTGGAGATGGGAGTGGAGGGGGGAGAGAAGAGGAGATGGGAGTGGAGGGGAGGGGAGGAGAGGGGAGGAGAGGGGAGGGGAGGAGATGGGAGGGGATGGGATGGGTGTGGAGGGGGGGGAGGGGAGGAGATGGGAGGGGAGGGGGGAGAGGGGAGGAGATGGGAGGGGAGGGAGGAGAGGGGAGGAGATGGGAGGGGAGGGGTGGAGATGGGAGTGGAGGGGGGAGAGGGGAGAGGGGAGGGAAGGAGAGAAGAGGAGATGGGAGGGGAGGGGGGAGAGGGGAGGAGATGGGAGGGGAGGGGGGGAGAGGGGAGGAGATGGGAGGGGAGGGGGGAGAGGGGAGGAGATGGGAGGGGAGGAGGAGAGGAGGGCATTTTAATCCAATATGTCTACTTTGAACAGAAATGTTTTCCATCTTTATTACACTTATTGATGAAGGAAGTGATCGACTATCACATCATAAAGGAATCAGGCAACTGTGATCCCAGCTGGTCTGAACACAATAACCACACAATGTAAAACACTGTGTGGACCAATAGTAACAGTCTACGGTACGTTTAGAGATACTACTCACTGATGTTGGCTTCACATCTCAAACCCTGCACAAAAAGAGGAATGCACACAGGCACATGAGCAAATGAAAACCATAGAACAAGAAACAACAACAACTTAGAATGTACGATGGGACTAATCGTATATTTCTGTTAAGTCTGGCGCAAACCTGACTTCTCTCTGTTTTAGATATATTTCCACACTATGAGGTTGGAATAATATTGTGAAATTGTGAAAATGTTGATAATGCCTGTTTAGTGTAAAGAGCTGTTTGAAAATCCTTCCTGAAATGGCTGCCCGTTTTAGCGGGATGGACTTTTGGCCTGCCAGGTGGTAAACTAGTTCATAAAAGACCACTGGAAATGTTGGCCTGCCCAGTGACATCACAAGGCTGTAAAGTGACATCACAAGGCCTGCCCAGTGACATCACAAGGCCTGCACGGTGACATCACAAGGCTGTAAATTAGATTATTATTATTTTAAACAGCTGCATTTGTCCTTTAATCGTTTTGAATGATTTACAAATAAATGTACTTGCTGAGATTAGTGGTATTTTTTGTTAATATGACAATTTCAAAGAATGATAGAATGATTAGTCGTCTCTTTTGATAAGATATTTATCTTATTATGATCAAGTAAATTAGTAGCCTGAGGCATAATTAAAGTCAGCCTGATGGACGGATTATAGATACGGCAATTACATGTTTAAATATTTTATGTAACTTTTATTTAACTAAGAAAGTCAGTTAATTAAGAACAAATTCTTATTTACAATAACGTCCTACCCCGGACAAACCCTGACGACTCTGGGACCATTGTGCGCCGCACTACGGGACTCCCAATCACCGCCGGATGTACTGACGCAATGCACTGAGAGGGTTTGACTCTTTTGCCGAATACATTTTTAAAAGTCAGTCGTCATTTACCTCTTGAGTACAGTTTAGTGTGGGCCATTCCAAAATCCGTAGACTTGATGAAGTAGAGACAAACGCCAACAACAATCCCACCGTGAGAAGTAACTTCATTTTCGTTTAGTCAAAAGCAAGTAGCTTTCCTTCTGCGAATCATTTTCACAGCTCAAAAACAACAACACATTTCCAATTGTCATTGGGAATCATAAATGTAGCGCACACGTCACGATTGAAACAAAGAAAAACTCTCTAATCTGCAAACGCGCATTTACTGTACAATACAGCAGGCTATACTAGACAGACAATACATTAGATGCCACGAAATGTCTCATGAAGGTAAATCCCCAGAACTACCCGTGAAGGAAGGTCGGTACGACGTCTAAATGGTTAACTTACTGTAACTTCCTGGTGGTTATGCAAATGAAAAGAACACCTGACCTACTGGAAATATTGTTTTCTTTCCTTCCACTCTGTGTCAGGTGCGTGGGTATATGGGAGTCCTCCCAAAATGGCACCCTATTTCCTGTGTAGTGCACTACTTTTAACCAGGTCCAATAGGGATCGGGCCAGAAGTAGTGCACTATGAAGGAATAGGGTGCCATTTGGGAAGGTTACATGCAGTACGCGTGTATTATAGTCATTGCATATTTATATTTCCAGTTAGGCATGTTTCACTCCAGGTTATCATATTTATATTTCCAGTTAGGCATGTTTCACTCCAAGTTATCATATTTATATTTCCAGTTAGGCATGTTTCACTCCAAGTTATCATATTTATATTTCCAGTTAGGCATGTTTCACTCCAAGTTATCATATTTATATTTCCAGTTAGGCATGTTTCACTCCAAGTTATCATATTTATATTTCCAGTTAGGCATGTTTCACTCCAAGTTATCATATTTATATTTCCAGTTAGGCATGTTTCACTCCAAGTTATCATATTTATATTTCCAGTTAGGCATGTTTCACTCCAAGTTATCATATTTATATTTACAGTTAGGCATGTTTCACTCCAAGTTATCATATTTATATTTCCAGTTAGGCATGTTTCACTCCAAGTTATCATATTTATATTTCCAGTTAGGCATGTTTCACTCCAAGTTATCATATTTATATTTCCAGTTAGGCATGTTTCACTCCAAGTTATCATATTTATATTTCCAGTTAGGCATGTTTCACTCCAAGTTATCATATTTATATTTCCAGTTAGGCATGTTTCACTCCAAGTTATCATATTTATATTTAATAACCTTTTTTGATTCTACAACTACGTATAGCTAACTATATAACTATCTAACTATATATAACTATCTAACTATATATAACTATCTAACTATATATAACTAGATAACTATATATAACTATCTAACTATATATAACTAGATAACTATATATAACTATCTAACTATATATAACTAGATAACTATATATAACTAGATAACTATATATAACTAGATAACTATATATAACTAGATAACTATATATAACTAGATAACTATATATAACTATCTAACTATATATAACTAGATAACTATATATAACTAGATAACTATATATAACTATCTAACTATATATAATTAGATAACTATATATAACTATCTAACTATATATAACTAGATAACTATATATAACTAGATAACTATATATAACTATCTAACTATATATAACTAGATAACTATATATAACTAGATAACTATATATAACTATATAACTATATATAACTAGATAACTATATATAACTATCTAACTATATATAACTAGATAACTATATATAACTAGATAACTATATATAACTAGATAACTATATATAACTAGATAACTATATATAACTAGATAACTATATATAACTATCTAACTATATATAACTAGATAACTATATATAACTATCTAACTATATATAACTAGATAACTATATATAACTAGATAACTATATATAACTATATATAACTATATATAACTATCTAACTATATATAACTAGATAACTATATATAACTATCTAACTATATGTAACTATCTAACTATATATAACTAGATAACTATATATAACTATCTAACTATATATAACTAGATAACTATATATAACTAGATAACTATGTATAATTAGATAACTATATATAACTAGATAACTATATATAACTAGATAACTATATATAACTATATAACTATATATAACTATATATAACTATATATAACTATCTAACTATATATAACTATCTAACTATATATAACTATCTAACTATATATAACTATCTAACTATATATAACTATCTAACTATGTATAACTAGATAACTATATATAACTAGATAACTATATATAACTAGATAACTATATATAACTAGATAACTATATATAACTAGATAACTATATATAACTAGATAACTATATATAATTAGATAACTATATATAACTAGATAACTATATATAACTAGATAACTATGTATAACTATCTAACTATATATAACTAGATAACTATATATAACTAGATAACTATATATAACTAGATAACTATGTATAACTAGATAACTATATATAACTAGATAACTATATATAACTAGATAACTATATATAACTAGATAACTATATATAACTATCTAACTATATATAACTAGATAACTATATATAACTAGATAACTATATATAACTAGATAACTATATATAACTAGATAACTATATATAACTATCTAACTATATATAACTATCTAACTATATATAACTAGATAACTATATATAACTATCTAACTATATATAACTAGATAACTATATATAACTATCTAACTATATATAACTAGATAACTATATATAACTATCTAACTATATATAACTTGATAACTATATATAACTAGATAACTATATATAACTATCTAACTATATATAACTAGATAACTATATATAACTAGATAACTATATATAACTAGATAACTATGTATAATTAGATAACTATGTATAATTAGATAACTATATATAACTATCTAACTATATATAACTAGATAACTATATATAACTAGATAACTATGTATAACTATATAACTATATATAACTATATATAACTATATATAACTATCTAACTATATATAACTAGATAACTATATATAACTATCTAACTATATATAACTAGATAACTATATATAACTAGATAACTATATATAACTAGATAACTATGTATAATTAGATAACTATATATAACTAGATAACTATATATAACTAGATAACTATATATAACTAGATAACTATATATAACTAGATAACTATATATAACTATCTAACTATATATAACTAGATAACTATATATAACTATCTAACTATATATAACTAGATAACTATATATAACTATCTAACTATATATAACTAGATAACTATATATAACTAGATAACTATATATAACTATCTAACTATATATAACTAGATAACTATATATAACTATCTAACTATATATAACTAGATAACTATATATAACTAGATAACTATATATAACTAGATAACTATATATAACTATCTAACTATATATAACTAGATAACTATATATAACTATCTAACTATATATAACTAGATAACTATATATAACTATCTAACTATATATAACTAGATAACTATATATAACTAGATAACTATATATAACTATCTAACTATATATAACTAGATAACTATATATAACTATCTAACTATATATAACTAGATAACTATATATAACTAGATAACTATGTATAATTAGATAACTATGTATAATTAGATAACTATATATAACTAGATAACTATATATAACTAGATAACTATATATAACTATCTAACTATATATAACTAGATAACTATATATAACTAGATAACTATATATAACTAGATAACTATGTATAATTAGATAACTATATATAACTAGATAACTATATATAACTAGATAACTATATATAACTAGATAACTATATATAACTAGATAACTATATATAACTAGATAACTATATATAACTAAATAGCTATATATAACTATCTAACTATATATAACTAGATAACTATATATAACTAGATAACTATATACAGTTGAAGTTTACATATACCTTAGCCAAATACATTTAAACTCAGTTTTTCACAATTTCTGACATTTAATCCTAGTGAAAATTCCCTGTTTTATGTCAGTTAGGATCAACACTTTATTTTAAGAAGATGAAATGTCAGAATAATAGTAGAGAGAATTATTTATTTCAGCTTTTATTTCTTTCATCACATTCCCAGTGGGTCAGAAGTTTACATACACTCAATTAGTATTTGTTAGCATTGCCTTTAAATTGTTTAACTTGGGTCAAATGTTTCGGGTAGCTTTCCACAAGCTTCCCACAATAAGGTGGGTGAATATTGGTCCATTCCTCCTGACAGAGCTGGTGTAACTGAGTCGGGTTTGTAGGCCTCCTTGCTCGCACACGCTTTTTCAGTTCTGCCCACAAATTTTCTGCAGGATTGAGGTCAGGGCTTTGTGATGGCCACTCCAATACCTTGACTTTGTTGTCCTTAAGCCATTTTGCCACAACTTTGGAAGTATGCTTGGGGTCATTGTCCATTTGGAAGACCCATTTGCGACCAAGCTTTAACTTCCTGACTGATGTCTTGGGATGTTGCTTCAATATATCCACATAATTTTCCTGCCTCCTGATGATGCTATCTATTTTGTGAAGTGCACCAGTCCCTCCTGCAGCAAAGCACCCCTACAACATGACGCTGCTACCCCCGTGCTTCACAGTTGGGATGGTGTTCTTCAGTTTGCAAGCCTCCCCCTTTTCCTCCAAGGGGGCTGAATAATTTTGCACGCCCAATTTTTCAGTTTTTGATTTGTTAAAAAAGTTTGAAATATCCAATAAATGTCGTTCCACTTCATGATTGTGTCCCACTTGTTGTTGATTCTTCACAAAAAAATACAGTTTTATATCTTTATGTTTGAAGCCTGAAATGTGGCAAAAGGTCGCAAAGTTCAAGGGGGCCGAATACTTTCGCAAGACACTGTATATTACTTAGGAGGCTTAATAAGTGACAACACACATATATATTCCTTTATATGACCTGACAACCCAGACTACTAAATTAACTAACATCCTAACAGTCCTGTCAGTTACTACTATGATTCCTCTATATGACCTGACAACCCAGACTACTAAATTAACTAACATCCTAACAGTCCTGTCAGTTACTACTATGATTCCTCTATATGACCTGACAACCCAGACTACTAAATTAACTAACATCCTAACAGTCCTGTCAGTCTTTACTATGATTCCTCTATATGACCTGACAACCCAGACTACTAAATTAATTAACATCCTAACAGTTACTACTATGATTCCTCTATATGACCTGACAACCCAGACTACTAAATTAACTAACATCCTAACAGTCCTGTCAGTCACTACTATGATTCCTCTATATGACCTGACAACCCAGACTACTAAATTAATTAACATCCTAACAGTTACTACTATGATTCCTCTATATGACCTGACAACCCAGACTACTAAATTAATTAACATCCTAACAGTTACTACTATGATTCCTCTATATGACCTGACAACCCAGACTACTCAATTAACTAACATCCTAACAGTCCTGTCAGTTACTACTATGATTCCTCTATATGACCTGACAACCCAGACTACTAAATTAATTAACATCCTAACAGTTACTACTATGATTCCTCTATATGACCTGACAACCCAGACTACTAAATTAACTAACATCCTAACAGTTACTACTATGATTCCTCTATATGACCTGACAACCCAGACTACTAAATTAATTAACATCCTAACAGTCACTACTATGATTCCTCTATATGACCTGACAACCCAGACTACTAAATTAACTAACATCCTAACAGTTACTACTATGATTCCTTTATATGACCTGACAACCCAGACTACTAAATTAACTAACATCCTAACAGTCCTGTCAGTCACTACTATGATTCCTCTATATGACCTGACAACCCAGACTACTAAATTAACTGACATACTAAGAGTCCTGTCAGTCACTACTATGATTCCTGCGTCATGCCTAAGAACACCCCTAAGCCGTGGTATATTGGCCATATACCACACCCCCCCCCATGCCTTGCTCTAATTATAATGCCATCTTATGTGGTGGAGCACTAGGTCTTTGTCCCAAATGGCACCCTATTCCCTATTTAGTGCACTACTTTTGACAAGGGCCTATGGGGCTCTGGTCAAAAATAGTGCACTATGTTGGGAATATGGCGCCGTTTGGAAATAGCAGCGACCCAGTGGAAACAGCAGCGGCCCAGTGGAAACAGCGACGGCCCAGTGGAAACAGTAGCAGGCCCAGTGGAAACAGAGGAGGCCCAGTGGAAACAGAGGAGGCCCAGTGGAAACAGAGGAGGCCCAGTGGAAACAGTAGCTGCCCAGTGGAAACAGGCAAATTAATAGTGATTCATGATTCAATGAGGATTAATGATAGCCTACAACGAATATTACTGTAACACACACACACACACACACACACACACACACACACACACACACACACACACACACACACACACACACACACACTTCAAGCCCTCTCAGTGTCTAAACATCTCAGTCCCACCTGCTAGATGCTCCTCTTCATCAGCCCATGTCCTGTCCCATAACAACAGTGAGAACACCTGTACCTGCTGCAGGTAGCAGCACACAACTCCCAGGTTTGATATTAGGCATTATTAAACAATCTCTCTGAACAGCCCTCATGACAGAGTCTCTGCTCTAGTGGAGAGGCACGGTGACTCCCAGGTTTGATATTAGGCATTAATCAATCTCTCTGAACAGCCCTCATGACAGAGTCTCTGCTCTAGTGGAGAGGCACGACTCCCCCCCCCCATCCTGAACTGTTACAGAAGCTTCACACATGGCCGTTAGGTGGTATGACGCTGCAATGGACAGCTGCCGTTTTACTCGCTCCTGACCAGTTCTGCTTTCTTGTTTTTTTGTTTTGAGCTGATCTTGAACTTCTGTTTCCACCGTCGATTCCTACGACCAGAAAGAGTTTCAGGACATCGGGACAGCGATCGCTAACCTTCGATGTGGAGCTGGTCCAGTTTATTCTCCAGTGATTGAACGTTCGTCAATAAAACCGGAGGGGAAAGGTGGTAGTTTCGTCAGGGTGCCCCGCATGTCGGCCTCTCTTACGCAGTCTCTTCCTTTTCCAAGTTGTCTAGATGTCCAGTGGGTGTAGGACCATTCTTGATACACAGGGGAAACTGTTGAGCGTGAAAAAAAAACCCAGCATCGTTGCAATTCTTGACACACTCAAATGGGTGCACCTGGCACCTACTTCCATACCCTGTTCAAAGGCACTTACATCTTGTATCTTGCCCATTCACCCTCTGAATGGCACACATACACAATCCATTTATCAATTGTCTCAAGGCTTAAAAATCCTTATTTAACCTGTCTCCTCCCCTTCATCTACACTGACTGAAGTGGATTTGTGACATCTATCTATGATTCTATAGGGGATCATAGCTTTCACCTGGATTCACCTGGTCAGTCGATGTCATGGAAAGAGCAGGTGTTCCTGATGTTTTGTACACTCAGTGTCCATCTAGCTGGTTTTTCTATGCATCGGCAGGACCCAAACGGTAGCTGGGGGTAAGCTAAAGGGGGGAGGGGTGTGTCTCTCTGTTAACAACAGCTGGTTCTTTAATATTAAGGAAGTCTTGAGTTTCTGCTCACCCGAGGTAGAGTACCTCATGATAAGCTGCAGACCACACTATTTTACAGACAGAGTTTTCATCTATATTTTAATGGTAACTGTCTATTTACCACCACTAACTGATGCTGGCACTAAGACTGCACTCAACCAGCTGTATAGGTGGCCTAGTGGTTAGAGGCAGGTAGCCTAGTGGTTAGAGCGTTGGGCCAGTAACTGAAAGGTTGCTAGATGGAGTCCCTGAGCTGACAAGGTAAAACATCTGTCGTTCTGCCCCCTGAACAAGGCAGTTAACCCACTGTTCCTAGGCAGTTAACCCACTGTTCCTAGGCCAGTTAACCCACTGTTCCTAGGCAGTTAACCCCACTGTTCCTAGGCAGTTAACCCCACTGTTCCTAGGCCAGTTAACCCACTGTTCCTAGGCAGTTAACCCCACTGTTCCTAGGCAGTTAACCCCACTGTTCCTAGGCAGTTAACCCCACTGTTCCTAGGCAGTTAACCCCACTGTTCCTAGGCAGTTAACCCCACTGTTCCTAGGCAGTTAACCTCACTGTTCCTAGGTAGTTAACCCCACTGTTCCTAGGCAGTTAATCCCACTGTTCCTAGGCAGTTAATCCACTGTTCCTAGCCAGTTAATCCACTGTTCCTAGCCAGTTAACCCCACTGTTCCTAGGTAGTTAACCCCACTGTTCCTAGGCAGTTAATCCACTGTTCCTAGGCAGTTAACCCACTGTTCCTAGGCAGTTAACCCACTGTTCCCTAGGCAGTTAACCCACTGTTCCTAGGCAGTTAACCCACTGTTCTTAGGCAGTTAATCCACTGTTCCTAGCCAGTTAACCCCACTGTTCCTAGGTAGTTAACCCCACTGTTCCTAGGCAGTTAACCCCACTGTTCCTAGGCAGTTAACCCCACTGTTCCTAGGTAGTTAACCCCACTGTTCCTAGGCAGTTAATCCACTGTTCCTAGGCAGTTAACCCACTGTTCCTAGGCAGTTAACCCACTGTTCCCTAGGCAGTTAACCCACTGTTCCTAGGCAGTTAACCCACTGTTCCCTAGGCAGTTAACCCACTGTTCCTAGGCAGTTAACCCACTGTTCCTAGGCAGTTAACCCACTGTTCCTAGGCAGTTAACCCACTGTTCCTAGGCAGTTAACCCACTGTTCCTAGCCAGTTAACCCACTGTTCCTAGCCAGTTAACCCCACTGTTCCTAGGCAGTTAACCCACTGTTCCTAGCCAGTTAACCCCACTGTTCCTAGCCAGTTAACCCCACTGTTCCTAGCCAGTTAACCCCACTGTTCCTAGCCAGTTAACCCCACTGTTCCTAGGCCGTCATTGTAAATAAGAATTAGCCTGTTTCCACTGACTTGCCGAGTTAAATAAAGGTAAAAAATATATATATTAAATTGGCCCATAAGCAAACAGGGAATTGTTCATTCAGAAGTGGCGCTCCTAGTGGCCACATACAGAAATGCACATAAAGCTCACCCTCCATTTGGCAAACATGAACAAACAAACAAACAAACAAACTGTGCTTCTTCACCTGCATTGCTTGCTGTTTGGGGTTTTAGGCTGGGTTTCTGTACAGCACTTTGAGATATCAGCTGATGTACGAAGGGCTATATAAAATAAATTTGTTTGTTTGTTTGTTTGTTTGATGAGGCCCTAAAAATGTGTCATAGACTCCAGCCACCCAAGTCATAGTCTCTCTGCTCCCTGGCTGCAAGCGCTACCGATGCACCAAGTCTGAAAACCAACAGGACCCTGAACAGCTTCTACCCTCTGAGCCATAAGACTGAACAGCTTCTACCCTCTGAGCCATAAGACTGAACAGCTTCTACCCTCTGAGCCATAAGACTGAACAGCTTCTACCCTCTGAGCCATAAGACTGAACAGCTTCTACCCTCCGAGCCATAAGACTGAACAGCTTCTACCCTCCAGACCATAAGACTGATTGATACATAGTTAGTTAAATATTAAACCAAATAGCTACCTGGACTATCTGCAACGACCCTTTTTTGCACAAACTTTTTTGACTCATCACATCCGCTTCTGCTAGTGTTTGTCTATCCTGTATATAGCCAAGTTATGACCTGCACATTGACTCAGTTCTGGTACTTCCTGTATATAGCCAAGTTATGACCTCGTACCCCTGCATATTGACTCAGTTCTGGTACTTCCTGTATATAGCCAAGTTATGACCTCGTACCCCTGCATATTGACTCAGTTCTGGTACTTCCTGTATATAGCCAAGTTATGACCTCGTACCCCTGCATATTGACTCAGTTCTGGTACTTCCTGTATATAGCCAAGTTATGACCTCGTACCCCTGCATATTGACTCAGTTCTGGTACTTCCTGTATATAGCCAAGTTATGACCTCGTACCCCTGCATATTGACTCAGTTCTGGTACTTCCTGTATATAGCCAAGTTATGACCTCGTACCCCTGCATATTGACTCAGTACTGGTACTCCCTGTATGTAGCCAAGTTATTACCTGGTACCTGTGTATAAAGCCAAGTTATTACCTCGTACCCCTGCACATTGACTCTGTTCTGGTACTTCCTGTATGTAGCCATGTTATTACCTGGTACCTGTGTATAAAGCCAAGTTATTACCTCGTACCCCTGCACATTGACTCAGTACTGGTACTCCCTGTATGTAGCCATGTTATTACCTGGTACCTGGTATGTAGCCATGTTATTACCTGGTACCTGGTATGTAGCCATGTTATTACCTGGTACCTGGTATGTAGCCATGTTATTACCTGGTACCTGGTATGTAGCCAAGTTATTACCTCGTACCCCTGCACATTGACTCAGTACTGGTACTCCCTGTATGTAGCCATGTTATTACCTGGTACCTGGTATGTAGCCATGTTATTACCTGGTACCTGGTATGTAGCCATGTTATTACCTGGTACCTGGTATGTAGCCAAGTTATTACCTGGTACCTGGTATGTAGCCAAGTTATTACCTGGTACCTGGTATGTAGCCAAGTTATTACCTGGTACCTGGTATGTAGCCATGTTATTACCTGGTACCTGGTATGTAGCCAAGTTATTACCTGGTACCTGGTATGTAGCCATGTTATTACCTGGTACTGTCTGTATATAGCCATGTTATTACCTGGTACCTGGTATGTAGCCAAGTTATTACCTGGTACCTGGTATGTAGCCATGTTATTACCTGGTACCTGGTATGTAGCCATGTTATTACCTGGTACCTGGTATGTAGCCATGTTATTACCTGGTACCTGGTATGTAGCCATGTTATTACCTGGTACCTGGTATGTAGCCATGTTATTACCTGGTACCTGGTATGTAGCCATGTTATTACCTGGTACCTGGTATGTAGCCATGTTATTACCTGGTACCTGGTATGTAGCCATGTTATTACCTGGTACCTGGTATGTAGCCATGTTATTACCTGGTACCTGGTATGTAGCCATGTTATTACCTGGTACCTGGTATGTAGCCATGTTATTACCTGGTACCTGGTATGTAGCCATGTTATTACCTGGTACCTGGTATGTAGCCATGTTATTACCTGGTACCTGGTATGTAGCCATGTTATTACCTGGTACCTGGTATGTAGCCATGTTATTACCTGGTACCTGGTATGTAGCCATGTTATTACCTGGTACCTGGTATGTAGCCATGTTATTACCTGGTACCTGGTATGTAGCCATGTTATTACCTGGTACCTGGTATGTAGCCATGTTATTACCTGGTACCTGGTATGTAGCCATGTTATTACCTGGTACCTGGTATGTAGCCATGTTATTACCTGGTACCTGGTATGTAGCCATGTTATTACCTGGTACCTGGTATGTAGCCATGTTATTACCTGGTACCTGGTATGTAGCCATGTTATTACCTGGTACCTGGTATGTAGCCAAGTTATCGTTTCTCATTGTGGATTTATTATTACTTTTCTATTATTTCTCTATTTTCTTACTCTACATTGTTGGGACCCGTCAGTAAGCATTACCCTGTTAGTCTACACCTGTTGTTGGGAAGGGCCCGTCAGTAAGCATTACCCTGTTAGTCTACACCTGTTGTTGGGAAGGGCCCGTCAGTAAGCATTACCCTGTTAGTCTACACCTGTTGTTGGGAAGGGCCCGTCAGTAAGCATTACCCTGTTAGTCTACACCTGTTGTTGGGAAGGGCCCGTCAGTAAGCATTACCCTGTTAGTCTACACCTGTTGTTGGGAAGGGCCAGTAAGTAAGCATTACCCTGTTAGTCTACACCTGTTGTTGGGAAGGGCCAGTCAGTAAGCATTACACTGTTAGTCTACACCTGTTGTTGGGAAGGGCCCGTCAGTAAGCATTACCCTGTTAGTCTACACCTGTTGTTGGGAAGGGCCCATCAGTAAGCATGACACTGTTAGTCTACACCTGTTGTTGGGAAGGGCCCGTCAGTAAGCATTACACTGTTAGTCTACACCTGTTGTTGGGAAGGGCCAGTAAGTAAGCATTACCCTGTTAGTCTACACCTGTTGTTGGGAAGGGCCAGTCAGTAAGCATTACCCTGTTAGTCTACACCTGTTGTTGGGAAGGGCCCGTCAGTAAGCATTACCCTGTTAGTCTACACCTGTTGTTGGGAAGGGCCCGTCAGTAAGCATTACACTGTTAGTCTACACCTGTTGTTTACGAAGCACGTGACAGATAATATTTGTTTTGGGCTGTCAGGCTGTCACTCAAATGGAACCCTATGCTCTGGTTAAATGGAACCCTATTCTCTGGTCAACTGGAACCCTATTCTCTGGTCAAATGGCACCCTATTCTCTGGTCAACTGGAACCCTATTCTCTGGTCAAATGGCACCCTATTCTCTGGTCAAATGGAACCCTATTCTCTGGTCAAATGGAACCCTATTCTCTGGTCAAATGGAACCCTATTCTCTGGTCAAATTGCACCCTATTCCCTAGTCAAATGGAACCCTATTCTCTGGTCAAATGGAACCCTATTCTCTGGTCAAATGGCACCCTATTCTCTGGTCAAATGGAACCCTATTCTCTGGTCAAATGGAACCCTATTCTCTGGTCAAATGGCACCCTATTCTCTGGTCAAATGGCACCCTATTCTCTGGTCAAATGGCACCCTATTCTCTGGTCAAATGGAACCCTATTCTCTGGTCAAATGGAACCCTATTCTCTGGTCAAATGGAACCCGATTCTCTGGTCAAATGGCACCCTATTCTCTGGTCAAATGGAACCCTATTCTCTGGTTAAATGGAACCCTATTCCCTGGTTAAATGGAACCCTATTCTCTGGTCAAGTGGAACCCTATTCTCTGGTCAAATGGAACCCTATTCTCTGGTCAAATGGAACCCTATTCTCTGGTCAAATGGAACCCTATTCTCTGGTCAAATGGAACCCTATTCTCTGGTCAAATGGAACCCTATTCTCTGGTCAAATGGAACCCTATTCTCTGGTCAAATGGAACCCTATTCTCTGGTCAAATGGAACCCTATTCTCTGGTTAAATCGTTCTCTGGTCTCGTCTCTTCAACCACCATTAACACGGCACATCCTAATGGAAAAGGAAACTGCTTTAGACGACATAACAAACAGATAATGCCCCTCCTACATGTGAGATTGACCGGGGCCTGGGTCTATTTTCTACTCCGTGAGTCGGCCTCGGGGCCTAACTGTTGTCAGACGCAACGAGAGCATCTGGGCTTTGTGTTTGTTTACTTTCCGATGACCTCTCTCTCTCTGTCTCTCTCACTCCATCTCACTCCCTCTCTCACTCCCTCTCTCTCTTTCACTCTGTCTCTGTCTCTCTCTCTTTCTCTCTGTCTCTCTCTCTCTCTCTCCCTCTCTCTGTCTCTCTCCCTCTCCCCCCTCTCTCTCTGTCTCTCTCTCTCGCCCTCTCTCTGTCTCTCTCCCTCTCCCCCCTCTCTCTCTTTCTCTCTCTCTCTCTCTCTCTCTCTTCCTCTCTCTCCCTCTCTCTTTCTCTCTCTCTCTCTCTCTCTCTCTCTGTCTCTGTCTCTCTCTCTCTCTCTCTCCCTGTCTCTCTCTCTCCCTCTCTCTCACTCCCTCCCTCCCTCTCTTACCCCCCCCCCCCCCCCCCATTACAGAGAAGCTATGTATAGGTAGTCTGTCAAACAGACTCATTCAGACTGTCACACCCTGATGTAGAGAAGGACTTGAGGCCTGGGGGTGTTGATGGCAACTGTGTCTCTCTCTCTCTGTGTGTGTGTGTGTGTGTGTGTGTGTGTGTGTGTGTGTGTGTGTGTGTGTGTGTGTGTGTGTGTGTGTGTGTGTGTGTGTGTGAAGAGATTCGTACAGGTGTGACAACCAACCTGTCAGCTTTAAACACCATTCTTTGTCTAGTTGAGTCTTGCCAAGAGGTGTTCTGAATTGAGACAAAGGTGAGAGCAGAGGGCCCCGAGCATGGAAAGACAAAGGGAGAGCAGCTTTCAGTCAGTCTGGTGTAACCAGGCTATAGCAGAGGGCCCCGAGCATGGAAAGACAAAGGGAGAGCAGCTTTCAGTCAGTCTGGTGTAACCAGGCTATAGCAGAGGGCCCCGAGCATGGAAAGACAAAGGAGAGAGCAGCTTTCAGTCAGTCTGGTGTAACCAGGCTATAGCAGAGGGCCCCGAGCATGGAAAGACAAAGGAGAGAGCAGCTTTCAGTCAGTCTGGTGTAACCAGGCTATAGCAGAGCACCCCGAGCATGGAAAGACAAAGGGAGAGCAGCTTTCAGTCAGTCTGGTGTAACCAGGCTATAGCAGAGGGCCCCGAGCATGGAAAGACAAAGGGAGAGCAGCTTTCAGTCAGTCTGGTGTAACCAGGCTATAGCAGAGGGCCCCGAGCATGGAAAGACAAAGGGAGAGCAGCTTTCAGTCAGTCTGGTGTAACCAGGCTATAGCAGAGGGCCCGAGCATGGAAAGACAAAGCACAGCTCAGGCGCTGAAAATGGTTGAACTGGGTAAGGTCATAATCCCCTTTACCAAGAAACCATCAAATATGCTTCTTGTCCTTCTGATTCAGAGAATGAAGAGTATTAATTGTCTGGTTGATTTACAGTAATATGAGTATTAATTGTCTGGTTGATTTACAGTAATATGAGTATTATTTGTCTGGTTGATTTACAGTAATATGAGTATTATTTGTCTGGTTGATTTACAGTAATATGAGTATTATTGGACTGGTTGATTTACAGTAAAATGAGTATTAATTGTCTGGTTGATTTACAGTAATATGAGTGTTATTTGTCTGGTTGATTTACAGTAATATGAGTATTAATTGTCTGGTTGATTTACAGTAATATGAGTATTATTTGTCTGGTTGACTCCAATTTGCATACCTTCCAAACAGATCCACAGATGACGCCATCTCTACTGCACTCCACACTGCCCTTTCCCACCTGGACAAAAGGAACACCTATGTGAGAATGCTGTTCATTGACTACAGCTCAGCGTTCAACACCATAGTGCCCTCAAAGCTCATCACTAAGCTAAGGAACCTGGGACTAAACACCTCCTTCTGCAACTGGATCCTGGACTTCTTGACGGGCCTCCCCCCAGGTGGTTAGGGTAGGTAACAACACATCTGCCACGTTCATCCTCAACACTGGAGCTCCCCAGGGGTGCGTGCTCAGTCCCCTCATGTACTCCCGGTTCACCCACGACTGCATGGTCAGGCCAGACACGACTCCAACACCATCATTAAGTTTGCAGACGACACAACAGTGGTAGGCCTGATCGCCGACAACGACGAGACAGCCTATAGGGAGGTGGTCAGAGACCTCGCCGGGTGGTGCCAGAATAACAACCTATCCCTCAACGTAACCAAGACTAAGGAGATGATTGTGGACTACAGGAAAAGGAGGACCGAGCGCGCCACCATTCTCATCGACGGGGCTATAGTGGAGCAGGTTGAGAGCTTAAAGTTCCTTGGTGTTCACATCAACAACAAACTGGAATAGTTCAAACACACCAAGACAGTTGTGAAGAGGGCATGACAAAGCCTATTCCCCCTCAGAAAACTAAAAAGATTTGGCATGGGTCCTGAGATCCTCAAAAGGTTCTACAGCTGCAACATCGAGAGCATCCAGACCGGTTGCATCACTGCCTGGATCGGCAATTGCTCAGTCTCCGACCGCAAGGCACTACAGAGGGTAGTGTGTACGGCCCAGTACATCACTGGGGCAAAGCTGCCTGCCATCCAGGACCTCTATACCAGGCGGTGTCAGAAAAAGGCCCTAAAAATTGTGAAAAGACCCCAGCCGCCCCAGTCATAGACTGTTCTCTCTACTACTGCATGGCAAGCGGTACCGGAGTGCCAAGTCTAGGACAGAAAGGCTTCTCAACAGTTTTTACCCCCAAGCCATAAGACTCCTGAACAGGTAACCAAATGGCTACCCGGACTATTTGCAATGTGTGCCCCTCCAACCCCTCTTTTTACGCTGCTGCTACTCTCTGTTTATCATATATGCATAGTCACTTTAACTATACATTCATGTACATACTACCTCATTGGCCCGACCAACCAGTGCTCCCAAAAATTGGCTAACCGAGCTATCTGCATTGTGTCCCACCACCCGCCACCTGCCAACCCCTCTTTTACACTACTGCTACTCTCTGTTCATCATATATGCATAGTCACCTTAAAAATACCTACATGTACATACTACCTCAATCAGCCTGACTAACAGGTGTCTGTATATAGCCTCTCTACTGTTATTTTCAAATGTCTTTTTACAGTCGTTTTATTTCTTTACTTACACACACACACCTCCATAAAACCACAACTAGACTTGATTACAGTGTTTATTATAGTTTTACATTATTTTATGAGTTTATAATTCGGACTTTAATCCAGGGAACAATGAACAACAGGAAGATGGAACTAAACAGACAGACATTCATTATTTTATGATACATTACCTTTCCCTGGAAACCACAGTAACCACAGAAAGAATTTCCCCCCAAAAACAACCTCCATGCCAATAAACTGCTGGCTCTCTTCAGTAGCGGTATTCAGGAAGCATCCCAAATGGCACCCTGTTCCCTGTTTAGTGCACTACTTTCGATAAGGGCCCATAGGGCTCCGGTCAAACATAGTGCATTATATATAGGGAATAGGGTGCTATTTGGGATACAGTTGAGTCATAATGAAAGATGTATGAAACATGGACTGTGTCTGCCACTGTGGCATGCATTGAGCAGTAGAGGCAATAGGGCCAGTAATGGAATCTCCCTGTGGTATCATATACTCAACATAGCTAATAATGGAGTCTCCCCGTGGTGTCATTTACAGTACATAGCTAATAATGGAGTCTCCCCGTGGTGTCATTTACAGTACATAGCTAATAATGGAGTCTCCCTGTGGTATCATATACTCTACATAGCTAATAATGGAGTCTCCCTGTGGTATCATATACTCTACATAGCTAATAATGGAGTCTCCCTGTGGTGTAATTTACTTTACATAGCTAATAATGGAGTCTCCCTGTGGTGTCATTTACACACACACACACACACACACACACACACACACACACACACACACACACACACACACACACACACACACACACACACACGCGAGTTTGGTAAGCACGAGTCAGAAAGTCTAAACAGCAGCAGTCCTATCAGTCCAATAAGCTCTGTTCTAAGTGTAGAACCATTTATACCATATAGAGCTGTCCCTTGGTGGTTGGCAACCAGAGGAGTGGAGGTCTAATTATTATTGACTCTTTTCATGATCAACAATAATAATAGCAACAGCAAGTGAAGTAGGTGAAGCCCATGTTGTTGTTGTTGGTGGGTCCATTCAACATTATCGACCATTTTCCCACAATCCCTTTCACCATTCAACAACAGTCCCAAGGGGAGTAACGAAGTAACAAGGCTTCTTTAGGCCCGGGGTAAACACTTGACCTTTCCCATCTCCCCTTTCACACTGATTTCCTCCGCTTCCCGAAGACATTATTGATGAGTTTGGCCATGGACTTGGAGCCACTAGGTCTCCGTCTCCTCTCCTTGGCCTTGCCCCCAAGGCTGGCGTTGTGGACCATCTTCGAGAACATGAGGACCACTTCCTGGTAGTGTTCTGCTGCAGAGAGCTCATAGAACTGTGTCTGGGACTCGGCTGCCAGGCGCTGGCCTTCCTCTCGACTCACCTCCCTCACGTGACACAGGTCCTGCTTGTTACCCACCAGGAACACCAGAGTGTCAGCATCCCTGAGGGGGGAGAGAGAGAGAGAGAGAGAGAGAGGAGGAAGACAGGATGAGTAGGAAATAAAAATATATGAGACACAGTAAGGACGGACATAACGAATCCCTGGATGTAAGACAAGACAAACCAGGAGGGCAGGTTGAGTAAACGGTAGTGACGTTTAAAGACTACGGGACATCTGAAAATGACACCTTCTCCCATTTTACATGACACTATTTCTTACCAGAGGCATGTCAAAATGAGGTCAAGAAGCAGTCCAGAGTATTGCTCTCTTTATAGGGAATAGGGTGCCCTTTTCAGATGTAACCTACGAGACTAAAACCTCGATGGAGAGTTGAGGGTATCGTCATTGTATGTGTCAGTGCTAAACTGTAGGTCTGTTGTTGTTGTTGTCCACAAACTATTTTGGTGGGGCATTTACAGTATGTAGTAACTTTGAATGCTGTGGGTGAAGACTCCCTCATTACCCAGAAGACCATTAGGCAGATGTTCCCTCATCCCATTAGACAGATGTTCCCTCATCCCATTAGACAGATGTTCCCTCATCCCATTAGACGGATGTTCCCTCATCCCCAGAAGACCATTAGGCAGATCTTCCCTCATCCCATTAGACAGATGTTCCCTCATCCCATTAGACAGATGTTCCCTCATCCCATTAGACGGATGTTCCCTCATCCCCAGAAGACCATTAGGCAGATCTTCCCTCATCCCATTAGACAGATGTTCCCTCATCCCATTAGACAAATGTTCCCTCATCCCATTAGACAAATGTTCCCTCATCCCATTAGACGGATGTTCCCTCATCCCATTAGACAGATGTTCCCTCATCCCATTAGACGGATGTTCCCTCATCCCCATTAGACCATTAGACAGATGTTCCCTCATCCCCATTAGACCATTAGACAGATGTTCCCTCATCCCCAGAAGAACATTAAACAGATGTTCCCTCATCCCATTAGACAATTAAACAGATGTTCCCTCATCCCATTAGACAGATGTTCCCTCATCCCATTAGACAGATGTTCCCTCATCCCATTAGACAGATGTTCCCTCATCCCATTAGACAGATGTTCCCTCATCCCCATTAGACAGATGTTCCCTCATCCCATTAGCCAGATGTTCCCTCATCCCCATTAGCCAGATGTTCCCTCATCCCATTAGACAGATGTTCCCTCATCCCATTAGACAGATGTTCCATCATCCCATTAGACAGATGTTCCCTCATCCCCATTAGACAGATGTTCCCTCATCCCATTAGACAGATGTTCCCTCATCCCATTAGACGGATGTTCCCTCATCCCATTAGACAGGTGTTCCCTCGTCCCCAGAAGACCACTAGACAGATGTTCCCTCATCCCTAGAAGACCACTAGACAGGTGTTCCCTCATCCCCAGAAGACCATTAGGCAGATGTTCCCTCATCCCATTAGACAGATGTTCCCTCTTCCCATTAGACAGATGTTCCCTCATCCCATTAGACAGATGTTCCCTCATCCACAGAGACCATTAGACAGATGTTTCCTCATCCCCAGAAGACCATTAGACAGATGTTCCCTCATCACCCAGAAGACCATTAGACAGATGTTCCCTCATCCCCATTAGACCATTAGACAGATGTTCCCTCATCCACAGAAGAACATTAAACAGATGTTCCCTCATCCCATTAGACCATTAAACAGATGTTCCCTCATCCCATTAGACAGATGTTCCCTCATCCCATTAGCCAGATGTTCCCTCATCCCCATTAGCCAGATGTTCCCTCATCCCCATTAGCCAGATGTTCCCTCATCCCCATTAGCCAGATGTTCCCTCATCCCATTAGACAGATGTTCCCTCATCCCATTAGACAGATGTTCCCTCATCCCATTAGACAGATGTTCCCTCATCCCCATTAGACAGATGTTCCCTCATCCCATTAGACAGATGTTCCCTCATCCCATTAGACGGATGTTCCCTCATCCCATTAGACAGGTGTTCCCTCATCCCTAGAAGACCACTAGACAGATGTTCCCTCATCCACAGAAGACCATTAGACAGATGTTCCCTCATCACCCAGAAGACCACTAGACAGATGTTCCCTCATCACCCAGAAGACCACTAGACAGATGTTACCTCATCCCCACTAGACAGGTGTTCCCTCATCCCTAGAAGACCACTAGTGAAAACATTCCAACAATCAGTTCAGCCATAATAGAGAGATGACATGAGACGCCTCAACAGCAATAGAATTCTCATAGTGACAGGAGAATTCAATAGCAGTTAGATATTTACTAGAGGATTGGTTTGGGGGCAGAATGATGAGTTAGTGGTGTATTGGAATTACTACCAGCAAGAACTGAAGATCATACAGACAATAGATCTTGGCTCTGAATTTAAAAAAAAAGGTTCTGAATAATTGTCACATGGACATGAGCCAGAGAGTTGAATCTCTGTGGTAAAATCTATCAATGGGATTACTACCGATGTAACAGTTGTTGGGCAGTGTGAGCGGCTGTTAAACCCACATCGACGTCCAATCTATTGATGCACAATGACAATAATAGGATGGAATGTCAGTCCCACTGACTCCACTCTCCCCCTACGCCAAGAGGATGGAAGGTCTATATCAGTGTGAGAGTCTACCTTTTGGTAGGTGAGGGGAACTGGAAGGTCTATATCAGTGTGAGAGTCTACCTTTTGGTAGGTGAGGGGAACTGGAAGGTCTATATCAGTGTGAGAGTCTACCTTTTGGTAGGTGAGGGGAACTGGAAGGTCTGTATCAGTGTGAGAGTCTACCCTTTGGTAGGTGAGGGGAACTGGAAGGTCTGTATCAGTGTGAGAGTCTACCTTTTGATAGGTGAGGTGTGTGTGGACAGACTGGACAGGTAAGAGTCTATGGACTGGACAGGTGGGTGGATGGACTGGACAGGTGGGTGGATGGACTGGACAGGTGAGTAGATGGACTGGACAGGTGAGTAGATGGACTGGACAGGTGAGTAGATGGACTGGACAGGTGAGTAGATGGACTGGACAGGTGAGTAGATGGACTGGACAGGTGAGTAGATGGACTGGACAAGTGAGTAGATGTACTGAACAGGTGAGTAGATGGACTGGACAGGTGAGTAGATGGACTGGACAGGTGAGTAGATGGACTGGACAGGTGAGTAGATGTACTGAACAGGTGAGTAGATGGACTGGACAGGTGAGTAGATGGACTGGACAGGTGTGTAGATGGACTGGACAGGTGGGTGGATGGACTGTACGGACTGGACAGGTGAGTGGATGGACTGGACAGGTGAGTGGATGGACTGGACAGGTGAGTGGATGGACTGGACAGGTGAGTGGATGGACTGGACAGGTGGTGGGTGGATGGACTGGACAGGTGGGTAGATGGACTGGACAGGTGAGTGGATGGACTGGACAGGTGAGTGGATGGACTGGACAGGTGAGTGGATGGACTGGACAGGTGAGTGGATGGACTGGACAGGTGAGTGGATGGACTGGACAGGTGAGTAGATGGACTGGACAGGTGGGTGGATGGAGTGGACAGGTGAGTGGATGGACTGGACAGGTAAGTGGATGGACTGGACAGGTGAGTAGATGGACTGGACAGGTGGGTGGATGGAGTGGACAGGTGAGTGGATGGACTGGACAGGTAAGTGGATGGACTGGACAGGTGAGTAGATGGACTGGACAGGTGAGTGGATGAACTGGACAGGTGAGTAGATGGACTGGACAGGTGAGTGGATGGACTGGACAGGTGAGTGGATGGACTGTACGGACTGGACAGGTGCATGGATGGACTGGACAGGTGCGTGGATGGACTGGACAGGTGGGTGGATGGACTGGACAGGTGAGTAGATGGACTGGACAGGTGAGTGGATGGACTGTACGGACTGGACAGGTGTGTGGATGGACTGGACAGGTGCGTGGATGGACTGGACAGGTGGGGTGGATGGACTGGACAGGTGGGTGGATGGACTGGACAGGTGAGTGGATGGACTGTACGGACTGGACAGGTGCATGGATGGACTGGACAGGTGCGTGGATGGACTGGACAGGTGGGTGGATGGACTGGACGGACTGGACAGGTGTGTGGATGGACTGGACAGGTGGGGTGGATGGACTGGACAGGTGGGGTGGATGGACTGGACAGGTGAGTGGATGGACTGGACAGGTAGTGGGTGGATGGACTGTATGGGTGGGGTGGATGGACTGGACAGGTGCATGAATGGACTGGACAGGTGCATGGATGGACTGGACAGGTGCGTGGATGGACTGGACAGGTGTGTGGATGGACTGGACAGGTGGGGTGGATGGACTGGACAGGTGTGTGGATGGACTGGACAGGTGGGTGGATGGACTGGACAGGTGGGGTGGATGGACTGGACAGGTGAGTGGATGGACTGGACAGGTGAGTGGATGGACTGGACAGGTTAGTGGATGGACTGGACAGGTGAGTGGATGGACTGGACAGGTGAGTGGATGGACTGTACGGACTGGACAGGTGCATGGATGGACTGGACAGGTGTGTGGATGGACTGGACAGGTGGGGTGGATGGACTGGACAGGTTAGTGGATGGACTGGACAGGTGAGTGGATGGACTGTACGGACTGGACAAATGCATGGATGGACTGGACAGGTGTATGGATGGACTGGACAGGTGGGGTGGATGGACTGGACAGGTGGGGTGGACGGACTAGACAGGTAAGTGGATGGACTGGACACGTGAGTGGATGGACTGTACGGACTGGACAGGTGAGTGGATGAACTGGACAGGTGGGGAGTGGATGGACTGGACAGGTGAGTGCATGGACTGGACAGGTGGTGCATGGACTGGACAGGTGACTGGACGGACAGATGAGTGGACGGACTGTACAGGTGAGTGGATGGACTGAACAGGTGAGTGGATGGACTGGACAGGTGAGTAGATGGGCTGGACAGGTGAGTAGATGGACTGGACAGGTGAGTAGATGGACTGTACAGGTGAGTAGATGGACTGTACAGGTGAGTGGATGGACTGTACAGGTGAGTAGATGGACTGTACAGGTGAGTAGATGGACTGTACAGGTGAGTAGATGGACTGGACAGGTGAGTAGATGGACTGTACAGGTGAGTAGATGGACTGTACAGGTGAGTAGATGGACTGTACAGGTGAGTAGATGGACTGGACAGGTGAGTAGATGGACTGGACAGGTGAGTAGATGGACTGGACAGGTAAGTGGATGGTTACCTTTTGGCCACTCCCAGGTTTAACTCTCTGATCAGGTGTACTATGGCTTTAGCCTTGATGAAGGAGGAGCGGTCACTGATGTCATAGACCACTACGAAGCCATCAGCCCAGTGGATCTGGTCGGTCAGAGTCGACTTCCCCTCACAGGCCTGCAGAGCAACACAAACAGCAAGGACATGTTGCTATAACCAAGCAATCTGATACACACCAGTGGAGGCTGGTGAAAGGAGGGTGGGCTCATATTGGCCATATACCACACATCCTCTGGCCTTATTGCTGAATTATAACCCAAGGTTGCCTTCGCCCACTTCTGGCCATATCCACTTTGTTATCGCAAACACCCATCCAACTCAGAGCAAATTCAAAGTCTTCCTTCTGTGGGGAAATGGTTCTGATTTACAGTGATGTATTAACTGTGGGGGGGGGGGGGGGGGGGGGGGGGGGGGAATGGTTCTGGTCTGATTTATAGTGATGTATTAACTGTGGGGGAAATGGAAGAGGGAGGGTAGGAGGGAGACAGGGAAAGAGGGAGGGTGGGAGGGAGACAGGGAAAGAGGGAGGGAGACAGGTAAAGAGGGAGGGTGGGAGGAAGACAGGGAGGGTGGGAGGGAGACAGGGAGGGAGACAGGGAGGGTGGGTGGGAGGGAGACAGGGAGGGTGGGTGGGAGGGAGACAGGGAGGGAGGGTGGGAGGAAGACAGGGAGGGAGGGTGGGAGGAAGACAGGGAGGGAGGGTGGGAGGAAGACAGGGAGGGTGGGTGGGAGGAAGACAGGGAGGGTGGGTGGGAGGAAGACAGGGAGGGTGGGTGGGAGGAAGACAGGGAGGGTGGGTGGGAGGAAGACAGGGAGGGTGGGTGGGAGGGAGACAGGGACAGAGGGAGGGTGGGAGGGAGACAGGGAAAGAGGGAGGGTGGGTGGGAGGGAGACAGAGAAAGAGGGAGGGTGGGTGGGAGGGAGACAGGGAAAGAGGGAGGGTGGGAGGGAGACTGCTGCATGCTTGGCTGGGCACAATAAGTGAGATTGATTAATCTGTCAGGGGTTTTCACTGCACTGACTATATTATCCTGTACCATTCATTTATTATCCTGTACCATACATTTATAATCCTGTACCATACATGTATAATCCTGTACCATACATGTATTATCCTGTACCATTCATTTATTATCCTGTACCATACATGTATTATCCTGTACCATACATTATCCTGTACCATACATTATCCTGTACCATACATTATCCTGTACCATACATGTATTATCCTGTACCATACCTGTATTATCCTGTACCATACATGTATTATCCTGTACCATACATGTATTATCCTGTACCATACATTATCCTATACCATACATTATCCTGTACCATACATTATCCTGTACCATGCATTATCCTGTACCATACATGTATTATCCTGTACCATACATGTATTATCCTGTATCATACATTTCAGATAGAGGAATATTGGGTATGAGAGATGGCTTTTCTTCAGCGTATAAATCGTTGTTCATACATGTCAATGGATGGCCACTCAGATAACTGAATTGTGATACAAAACATGATGGTCAACAACGTGGTTCTCCTCCTCCTCTCAACTCACCTGTGAGCATGGATCATAGAGTTCTAGATTCAGCTGTCTACCATCAATAGACAGACGCTTCCTGTATATGCATTCTGCATGAGAGAGAAAGGGAAAGAGAGAGAGAGATAGAGGGAGGGTGAGAAAGAAACAGAGAGAGAGACAGAGGGGGATAGAGAGAGAGGGATAGTGAGAAAGAGACAGAAAGAGAGAGAGACAGAAAGAGAGAGGAGACAGAAAGAGAGAGAGAGAAAGAGAGAGACAGAAAGAGAGAGAGAGAGAGAGACAGAAAGAGACAGAAAGAGAGAAAGAGAGAGAGAGAGAAAGAGAGAGAGACAGAGAAAGAGAGAGAGAGACAGAAAGAGAGAGAGAGAGAGATAGGGGAGTGAAAGAGAGGAGAGAAAATGACAATAATTAGATAACATGAAGCTACGGTAAAGTCCAGTTTCCACAACAGTCACTATCTAACCTACTGCCCGAAGGAGTGTTATTCAACCTTTGGATCCATAGAAATATGATCAATACTAAATAATGACAACACACAGACTAATACCAATATTGACTAGATACTTTTATTTTGAATCACTGTAGTCTAAAATATTTCATACAAATGATCCAACATCAACAATACAGCATGTAGCCGACAACACAACATGTAGCACGTAGCCGACAATACAGCATGTAGCCGACAACACAGCATGTAGCCGACAACACAGCACGTAGCCGACAACACAGCATGTAGCCGACAACACAGCACGTAGCCGACAACACAGCACGTAGCCGACAACACAGCATGTAGCCGACAACACAGCATGTAGCCGACAACACAGCATGTAGCCGACAACACAGCATGTAGCCTACAACACAGCATGTAGCCTACAACACAACAGGTAGCCGACAACACAGCACGTAGCCAACAATACAACATACAGCACGTAGCCAACAACACAGCACGTAGCCGACAACACAGCATGTAGCCGACAACACAGCATGTAGCCTACAACACAACAGGTAGCCGACAACACAGCATGTAGCCAACAATACAACATACAGCACGTAGCCGACAACACAGCACGTAGCCGACAACACAGCACGTAGCCGACAACACAGCACGTAGCCGACAACACAGCACGTAGCCGACAACACAGCACGTAGCACACAACACAACATACAGCATGTAGCCGACAATACAGCATGTAGCCGACAACACAGCATGTAGCCTTCAATACAACAAGCAGCCTTCAATACAACAAGCAGCCTTCAATAAAACAAGCAGCCTTCAATAAAACAAGCAGCCTTCAATACAACATGTAGCCTTCAATACAGCATGTAGCCTTCAATACAGCATGTAGCCTTCAATACAACATGTAGCCTTCAATACAACATGTAGCCTTCAATACAGCATGTAGCCTTCAATACAGCATGTAGCCTTCAATACAGCATGTAGCCTTCAATACAGCATGCAGCCTTCAATACAACATGTAGCCTTCAAAACAGCATGTAGCCTTCAATACAGCATGTATCCTACAATACAACATGTAGCCTTCAATACAACATGTAGCCTTCAATACAGCATGCAGCCTTCAATACAGCATGTAGCCTTCAATACAACATGTAGCCTTCAAAACAGCATGTAGCCTTCAAAACAGCATGTAGCCTTCAAAACAGCATGTAGCCTTCAATACAGCATGTATCCTACAATACAACATGTAGCCTTCAATACAGCATGCAGCCTTCAATACAGCATGTAGCCGACAATACAGCATGTAGCCTACAATACAGCATGTAGCCTACAATACAACATGTAGCCTACAATACAACATGTAGCCTTCAATACAGCATGCAGCCTTCAATACAGCATTTAGCCGACAATACAGCATGTAGCCTTCAATACAGCATGTAGCCTACAATACAGCATGTAGCCTACAATACAACATGCAGCCTTTCAATACAACATGCAGCCTTTCAATACAACATGCAGCCTTTCAATACAACATGTAGCCTACAATACAACATGTAGCCTTCAATACAGAATGCAGCCTTCAATACAGCATGCAGCCTTCAATACAGCATGTATCCTACAATACAACTGAACAATACTTCTGATGGAAGTAGTCTAGCTGTAGCCAATCATCTACCATCTGATGAAGGACAATGTGTTCACTTGGTAACGTCAGGAAATCGAACAATTACGTAATTATGTCAGAACTGGACGTGCGTAATGATGCGTAAAAGCAATGACAATGGATCAAAGATCAATTGGAAAACAGAACTTTTGCAAATTATTTTTAAACATTTTTTTTTACAGATTGTTTCATAATAATTAGCATGACGTTGTATTCATGTTACACAAGTCTATTGTAGCAAACTAAGTAGGTTAGAGACCTTACCTGATGATGAGGCATATTCGCCGATAAATCGCCTCGTCAGGAATCGAACGATGAGGGCTGAGGAAGGAATACGATAGTTAAAATCAATAGCCTACGAACAATGTACACATTTGGACAAACAATAAGCCAAACCAACCGAACAAAATGTTTTTTACATGACAGGTAAAACATGTGTCTTACCTGATTTCCCGACTCCTTCGCCTCCCAAAACCGCAAGTTTAATATCATTCATTATGGCGGTTTGATTCCGTTACGATTTAAAAAGTGGTTGTTAAAGTTTACCACTTCAAAGAAAAAATAACAATAATCCCTTTGAAAAATGTTTTTTGTTTTGTTTTTTTGTATCGAGCAGGACGCATCCATAGTCGTTTGACCGTTTCCACTCTGTCGCTCTGTTCAAGTGTTGATCTGTTGGAGCGGCGTCCCGGTACCGGCGCTGCCGTACAGCCGTTTATCTCAGGGTTCTGAGGCACGCGCTGTTCTGAACCAAGAGAGAGAGAGAGAGAGAGAGGGAGAGGAGCAGCTCGATCACAACGTCACTATGACGAACACAGTGGTTGAAGTGAGCGAGAGACGGACATCAGAGGCATGCTTTTAGAAATGAGAAGCACTCTTGTTTTTCATGGAGAGGGGAGGTAGTGTTTGTGTTTTTCCCTCCCTCCCACCCTCTTTATTCTCCTCATTGAAGATACTCAATTCAGTAGGTTCTAGAATGAGCTATATGAATGTGTTCCCTCATAGCAACACAGACCATCAACACAGAGTAACATCAAGACCTCAGTGACCTATAAAATAGCCCATCATACACTACATGACCAACAGTATGTGGATACCTGCTCGTCCAATAATCTCATTCCAAAATCAGGGGCATTAATACGGAGTTGGTCCCCTCTCTACTGCTATAACAACCTCCATTCATCTAGGAAGGCTTTCCACTAGATGTTGGAACATTGCTGCTATAACAGCCTCCACTCTTCTGGGAAGGCTTTCCACTAGATGTTGGAACATTGCTGCTATAACAGCCTCCACTCTTCTGGGAAGGCTTTCCACTAGATGTTGGAACATTGCTGCTATAACAGCCTCCATTCTTCTGGGAAGGCTTTTCCACTAGATGTTGGAACATTGCTGCTGGGACTTGCTTCCATTCAGCCATTAGAGCATTAGTGAGGTCGGGCACTGATGTTGGGCGATTAAGCCTGGCTCGCAGTCGGCGTTCCAATTCATTCCAAAGGTGTTCGATGGGGTTGTGGTCAGGGCTCTGTGCAGGCCAGTCAAGTTCTTCCACACCGATCTCAATAAACTATTTCTGTATGGACCTCGCTTTGTGCACTGGGGGCATTGTCATGTTGAAACAGGAAATGGCCTTCCCCAAACTGTTGCCACAAAGTTTGAAGCACAGAATCGTCTAGAATGTCATCGGCCGAAACATGAAAAACAGCCCCAGACCTTTATTCCTCCTCCACCAAACTTTACAGTTGCATTGGGGCAGGTAGCGTTCTCCTGGCATCTGCCAAACCCAGATTAATCTGTAGGACTGCCAGATGGTGAAGTGTGAATAATCACTCCAGAGAACTTGTTTCCACGGCTCCAGAGTTCAATGGCAGTGAGCTTTACACCATTCCAGCCGACGTTTGGCATTGCGCATGGTGATCTTAGGCTGGTGTGCGGCTGCTCGGCCATGGAAACCTATTTCATGAAGCTCCCGACAAATAACAGTTATTGTGCTGAAGTTGCTTCCAGAGGCAGTTTGGAACTCGGTAGTGAGTGTTGCAACAGAGGACAGATGATTTTTACGCGCTTCAGCACTCGGCGGTCCCGTACTGTGAGCTTGTGTGGCCTACCACTTCGCCGGCTGAGCCGTTGTTGCTCCTAGACGTTTCCACTTCACAATAAACAGCACTTACAGTTGACCCGGGGACAGCTCTAGCAGGGCAGAACTTTAACGAACTGACTTGGTGGAAAGGTGGCATCCTATGACGGTGCCACGTTGAAAGTCACTGAGCTCTTCAGTAAGGCCATTCTACTGCTGACGTTGGGTCTATGGAGATTGCATGGCGGTGTCCTCGATTTTATGCAACGGGTGTGACTGAAATAGCCAAATCCACTAAATTGAAGGGGTGTCCACATACTTTTGTATATATAGTATACTTTTATAATAAAGAAGCCTTTCACTGACACTGTTAGAGCTCTGATATTAGGAAGGAAAACATCTGACAAAAATTGGCACAAAAGCGTACATCTGCTCCAGACATGACATCAGGCGAACACTTGACGTATTTTACAGAACTTTATAAAGTTATATCTTATCAACTGAGGTAAAAGTGGGGAAGGAAGCTGGCTCGCTGTACATACTCTGGATTGTTTCAGGCACTTTTCTAGAGGCAAGCAAGGTAAGTCATAAAAATAAAAAGGCAGGGGGGGGAGAGAGACAGAGAGAGAGAGAGAGAGAGAGGGGGAAAGAGAGAGAGATGAAGAGGGAAGAGAGAGGGAGGAGAGAGAGAGAGAGGGGAAGAGAGAGAGAGAGAGAGGGGAAGAGAGAGAGAGAGATGAAGAGGGAAGAGAGAGAGATGAAGAGGGAAGAGAGAGAGAGATGAAGAGAGAGGGAGGAGAGAGAGCGAGAGAGACAGAGAGAGGAGTGAAAGAGGGGAGAAAATGACAGATAAAATGAGGCTATGGTAAAGTCCAGTTTCCACAACAGTATTGTGAGGCAGACCCTCCTGAACTATGGCTGCCATCTCTACATTAGAGGATCTGACTTGACAGGGAACCAAGCAGTGTCAGAGTGGTGACAGGGAGTCTAGCGGTGTCAGAGTGGTGACAGGGAGTCTAGCGGTGTCAGAGTGGTGACAGGGAGTCTAGCGGTGTCAGAGTGGTGATAGGGAGTCTAGCGGTGTCAGAGTGGTGACAGGGAGCTGAAACTAGATTCACTCTGAAAAACAATGCTCCTGCTGAGACACTATCACAGAAATGTTCTTGTTTTTCAGAGGCACGTAAGGTAAGGCCAAACAGAGCAATCTGATTCTCTCTCTCTGTTTACCATGGTGATTGTTATCTAGTCAATATAACAATCTGATTCTCTCTCCGTTGATTGTAAACAACTATTATTTTAACTGAACCCAACAAGCTGTAACCTGGGAACAGTACAGTTGGCATAATTGTTGTTGGACCAGAATGCTAATGTCTGCTTTATTAAACCTCTCTGACACTGTGTTGTTGGACCAGCATGTTATTAAACCTCTCTAACACTGTTGTTGGACCAGCATGTTATTAAACCTCTCTAACACTGTGTTGTTGGACCAGCATGTTATTAAACCTCTCTAACACTGTTGTTGGACCAGCATGTTATTAAACCTCTCTGACACTGTGTTGTTGGACCAGCATGTTATTAAACCTCTCTAACACTGTGTTGTTGGACCAGCATGTTATTAAACCTCTCTAACACTGTGTTGTTGGACCAGCATGTTATTAAACCTCTCTGACACTGTTGTTGGACCAGCATGTTATTAAACCTCTGACACTGTGTTGTTGGACCAGCATGTTATTAAACCTCTCTAACACTGTTGTTGGACCAGCATGTTATTAAACCTCTCTGACACTGTTGTTGGACCAGCATGTTATTAAACCTCTCTGACACTGTGTTGTTGGACCAGCATGTTATTAAACCTCTCTGACACTGTTGTTGGACCAGCATGTTATTAAACCTCTCTAACACTGTTGTTGGACCAGCATGTTATTAAACCTCTCTGACACTGTTGTTGGACCAGCATGTTATTAAACCTCTCTAACACTGTTGTTGGACCAGCATGTTATTAAACCTCTCTGACACTGTGTTGTTGGACCAGCATGTTATTAAACCTCTCTAACACTGTGTTGGACCAGCATGTTATTAAACCTCTCTGACACTGTTGTTGGACCAGCATGTTATTAAACCTCTCTGACACTGTTGTTGGACCAGCATGTTATTAAACCTCTCTGACACTGTTGTTGGACCAGCATGTTATTAAACCTCTCTGACACTGTTGTTGGACCAGCATGTTATTAAACCTCTCTGACACTGTTGTTGGACCAGCATGTTATTAAACCTCTCTGACACTGTTGATGGACCAGCATGTTATTAAACCTCTCTAACACTGTTGTTGGACCAGCATGTTATTAAACCTCTCTAACACTGTTGTTGGACCAGCATGTTATTAAACCTCTCTGACACCATGTTGTTGGACCAGCATGTTATTAAACCTCTCTGACACTGTTGTTGGACCAGCATGTTATTAAACCTCTCTGACACTGTTGTTGGACCAGCATGTTATTAAACCTCTCTAACACTGTTGTTGGACCAGCATGTTATTAAACCTCTCTGACACCATGTTGTTGGACCAGCATGTTATTAAACCTCTCTGACACTGTTGTTGGACCAGCATGTTATTTCATTATTGAACTTGTATACTTTTCACAGATACATCCGTGTTAGTCAGTTGGCAGGTTTCCATTGACCCAGGTGTGGAATGAAGGGAATTGTGTCGTTGTGCCTCCGCTCTTCAAGAGGTGATGATATTTAAACCAAATAGTTATAACATTTATTTAACCATCCCTTGAACAACAGCACATATTCGTCAGTGGTTCTGCATCTGTAGAGATGCAGGTCTGCGGTTAACGTTATCATGGACAATGTTTAGAGAGAGAGATGTAGTCCTATACAGTCCTACAGACAGCACTGGCCTGGAGGCTGAGAGACAGCACTGGCCTGGAGGCTGAGAGACAGCACTAGCCTGGAGGCCGAGAGACAGCACTGGCCTGGAGGCTGAGAGACAGCACCGGCCTGGACGCCGAGAGACAGCACTGGCCTGGAGGCCGAGAGACAGCACCGGCCTGGAGGCTGAGAGACAGCACTGGCCTGGAGGCTGAGAGACAGCACTGGCCTGGAGGCTGAGAGACAGCACCGGCCTGGACGCCGAGAGACAGCACTGGCCTGGAGGCTGAGAGACAGCACCGGCCTGGAGGCCGAGAGACAGCACTGGCCTGGAGGCTGAGAGACAGCACCGGCATGGAGGCTGAGAGACAGCACCGGCCTGGAGGCTGAGAGACAGCACCGGCCTGGAGGCTGAGAGACAGCACCGGCCTGGAGGCTGAGAGACAGCACTGGCCAGGAGGCTGAGAGACAGCACTAGCCTGGAGGCCGAGAGACAGCACTGGCCTGGAGGCCGAGAGACAGCACTGGCCTGGAGGCTGAGAGACAGCACTGGCCTGGAGGCTGAGAGACAGAAAAAGAGAGAGTTAATGTGTTTTTCTTATCTCGGATGGTGGCTGATATGCCTGAATGATTCTGTTCCATTTCCTTCTGGTCTCCCTCCCACCCCCCTTACTCACTCCCCCCCTTCCCTTCCCTCTCTCCCTCCCCTCCCTCAGATCAGAGCTGGAGTTGGCCTGTCACCATGACGATGATGTAATACTCTATCAATAAACGAATGAAAGGGTCTGGCGTTGAGCTTCCCAGCAACTCCATATCTCTTAATGCTGACTGACCCAAAGTTTATATTTATGAGTTCTGTATGAGGACGGTCTGACCCAACATCAAAGTATGATACTGTAGGTCAGTATGATGGGTCAGTGTGATGGGTCAGTGTGATGGGTCAGAATGATGCGTCAGTATGATGGGTCAGAATGATGGGTCAGAATGATGGGTCAGAATGATGCGTCAGTATGATGGGTCAGTGTGATGGGTCAGTGTGATGGGTCAGAGTGATGGGTCAGAGTGATGGGTCAGAGTGATGGGTCAGAGTGATGGGTCAGAGTGATGGGTCAGTGTGATGGGTCAGAGTGATGGGTCAGAGTGATGGGTCAGTGTGATGGGTCAGAGTGATGGGTCAGAGTGATGGGTCAGTGTGATGGGTCAGTGTGATGGGTCAGTGTGATGGGTCAGTATGATGGTCAGAATGATAGGTCAGAATGATAGGTCAGTATGATGGGTCAGAATGATGGGTCAGTATGATAGGTTAGAATGATGGGTCACTATGATGGGTCAGAATGATGGTCACTATGATGGGTCAGTGTGATGGGTCACTATGATGGGTCAGAATGATGGGTCACTATGATGGGTCAGAATGATAGGTCAGAGTGATGGGTCACTATGATGGGTCAGAATGATAGGTCACTATGATAGGTCAGAGTGATAGGTCAGAATGATGGGTCAGAATGATAGGTCAGTATGATGGGTCAGTATGATGGGTCAGAGTGATGGGTCAGAATGATGGGTCAGCCATGTCCACAGAAATAGCCCCCACCACAGACCTACTTGCCATGACAATTTCTAATTTTGAGAGATGCGAGACAAGCTGGCAAAATTGAAAACTGGAATTGGGAAGAGAAACGAAGACAAAATGTCTGATATAAGCGAAGAGGCTAGATGGAGATACATGTCTCTGTGTCACACCTAGTTCTCTAAATCCATTTAACCCCAGTGAGTTAAGTTAAAAGTGCCAAAACAAGAGGTTTTAAGGCAGATCAATATTTTCTCTGTGCCACCAATCTTAATCCATTTGACCCTGTAGAGGCCATTCAGGTGAAAGGACTTGGGCTCCTGATAATGTAGGACAGCAGACACCCTTTAAACCCCCCGACTCTCCTCTGAGATCTCCTCTTCTACCCATGCTAGTCCAAATAACAGGCTTACTGGGCATTTTTATACATGACCCTATGCATGATGGGATGTAAAATGACTTCATAAACTCTGGAGTCACACCTGTGTGGAAGAAACTGATTTCAATATACTTTGTATCCCTCATTGACTCAAAGGGTTGACTTGATGTTGGCAGTTACCTGTAGGTCGGTCTCTAATTCATGAAAAAATAGTTTTGGTTATTAAAAGAGAGGTAATCACAGCCTAAACCTTGGAGGTGTCCCAAATGGCACCCTATTCTCTTTGTAGTGCACTACATTTGACCCGATCTCTATGGGCCCCTGATCAAAAGTAGTGCACTACAAAGGGAATACAGTAGGTTGCAAATTTGAGACGTAAAACCCTTTGTTTAGAAAGGCAACACGCTCGGGAACACTAGTTTCCTCTACTTCCATCGTCCAATGAATGATCTGGACCGGCGTATCCCGTAGCAACTCTCAGGAAAAATACCCCCCCCCATACATGGCATTACTGTTAGTCTTAAAGAGGAAGAGTCATATCTCTAACACTCAGGAGAATAAGGTAAATCAGCCTCCTATCTCTTTCACTGTCCAGTATATTATTCCATTGCTTTGACAGAAGACGGCCAAGCCATCTGTTCTTGGCACACCAGGAGACCACACAGACACCAGGAGACCACACAGACACCAGGAGACTACACAGACACCAGGAGACCACATAGACACCAGGAGACCACACAGGAGACCACACAGACACCAGGAGACCATACAGGCACCAGGAGACCACACAGGCACCAGGAGACCACACAAACACCAGGAGACCACAGACACCAGGAGACCACACAGACACCAGGAGACCACATAGACAACAGGAGACCACACAGGCACCAGGAGACCACACAGGCACCAGGAGACCACACAGGCGCCAGGAGACCACACAGACGCCAGGAGACCACACAGACGCCAGGAGACCACACAGACGCCAGGAGACCACACAGACGCCAGGAGACCACACAGACACCAGGAGACCACAGACACCAGGAGACCACACAGACACCAGGAGACCACACAGACACCAGGAGACCACACAGACACCAGGAGACCACACAGACACCAGGAGACCACACAGACACCAGCCCCGGCTGTGACACCAATGCAGCGCTGCGGTTCACGACCAGCCCAGTTCTAATAGCAGAGAGACACTTGAAAACACTGAAACCCGAAACGATGAAATGTCAAGCCTTTATTTTGATCATGCAGTTGTTCTCTCTGATCTCTTCTCCCTCTCTTCTCTCTCAGCCTCTTCTTCCCAGAAGGCTTTTCATCTACAGAGAAAATGGCTCCCATTCAGTGGTTGAAGGGACAGGTAGAGAATACTATCAGTGTGGAAATAGGACAGAGAGAGAGAGAGAAGGCCTTCAGAAAAGCAGGTTGGGTGCTGTTTGTTGACAGAGTTGTCAGACACCAATGTCTAGTATTACCACTACATGAGTAAATCTAACCCAAGGCTAACTAACCTGTGTCTCCAGTGCAAGCAACAACACTATGTTACCCCACCTATAGGGTTACCGTAGACCTACATGTACACTGTTAAAAGCCTGATGATTACATGGACAACTAATGCAACTGTAGAGGTTTGCAGCAGGCCAGGCATCGCTCGATGTTTTGTTACTTTCAAACCACAAACCTTTAACACTCTTCATGATCTTACTGTTCTGCTTGTTTTCAGAAAGGTACTCACCGATTTTGGAACATCAATGACAAAGATATTTTGAAGTCAGCAGCATACCACCCTGCATACCACTGCTGGCTTGCTTCTGAAGCTAAGCAGGGTTGGTCCTGGTCAGTCCCTGGATGGGAGACCAGATGCTGCTGGAAGTGGTGTTGGAGGGCCAGTAGGAGGCACTCTTTCCTCTGGTCTAAAAATAAAATATCCCAATGCCCCAGGGCAGGGACACTGACAGATCCATTGGCCCCCAGTGGGGCCTCCACTCAGTCTGAGTGCTCCAGCTCCGGTATTCAGGCCATACACTTACTGCAGATAAAAGTTAATGTCAGGATTAGATAAAAAACACAGCTTAGCTTGTTGTTAATCCACCTGGCGTGTCAGATGTCAAAAAAGCTTTTCGGCGAAAGCATACCAAGCGTTTATGTAAGGACATCTCTCTCAGCAGACAAAACATTACAAACAGCTAGCAGTAAAGTAGATTGGATTAGATCACGAATGTCAGAAAAGCAATAAAATGAATCGCTTACCTTTGATGATCTTCAAATGTTTGCACTCACGAGACTCCCAGTTACACAATAAATGTTCCCTTTTGTTCCATAAAGATGATTTTTATATCCAAAATACCTCCATTTGGTTGGCGCGTTATGTTCAGAAATCCCCAGGCTCGAGCGGTCACGACGGGGCAGACGAAAATTCCAAATAGTATCCGTAAAGTTCGTAGAAACATATCAAACGTTTTTTTATAATCAATCCTCAGGTTGTTTTTACAATATATAATCGATTATATTTCAACCGGACTGTAGCTTCTTCATTAGGAGAGAGAGAGAGTAAATGTCTGCTCCACTCTGTTGGCGCATGCAAAACGCTGCTGGCACCCAGCCATACAATGACGTGATGTTTTCGTTCTTGCTCATTTTTCTAAATAAAAGCCTGAAACTATGTCTAAAGACTGTTCACACCATGTGGAAGCCATAGGAAAATGAATCTGGTTGATATCCCTTTAAATGGAGGATATGCATGCAATGGAACAGGGAGATTAGTTTCTCTCTTAGGCACTTCCTGGTTGGATTTTCCTCAGGTTTTCACCTGCAATATCAGTTTTGTTATACTCACAGACAATATTTTGACAGTTTTGCAAAAAGTACAAATCAATCCCAGAACAATAGCAAAGTACCTTGTGAAGATGCTGGAGGAAACAGGTACAAAATTATCTATATTCACAGTAAAATGAGTCCTATATCGACATAACCTGAAAGGCCGCTCAGCAAGGAAGAAGCCACTGCTCCAAAACTGCCATAAAAAAGCCAGACTACGGTTTGCAACTACAAAGATAGTACTTTTTGGAGAAATGTCCTCTGGTCTGATGAAACAAAAATAGAACTGTTTGGCCATAATGACCGTTGTTATGTTTGGAGGAAAAGGGGGAGGCTTGCGAGCCGAAGAAAACCATCCCAACCGTGAAGCACGAGGGTGGCAGCATCATGTTGTGGGGGTGCTTTGCTGCAGGAGGGACTGGTGCACTTCACAAAAAGATGGCATCACGAGGCAGGAAAATTATGTGGATATATTGAAGCAACATCTCAAGACATCAGTCAGGAAGTTAAAGCTTGGTCGCAAATGGGTCTTCCAAATGGACAATGACCCCAAGCATACTTCCAAAGTTGTGGCAAAATGGCTTAAGGACAACAAAGTCAAGGTATTGGAGTGGCCATCACAAAGGCCTGACCTCCATCCTATAGAAAATATGTGGGCAGAACTGAAAAAGCATGTGTGAGCAAGGAGGCCTACAAACCTGACTCAGTTACACCAGCTCTGTCAGGAGGAATGGGCCAAAATTCACCCAACTTATTGTGGGAAGCTTGTGGAAAGCTACCCGAAACGTTTGACCCAAGTTAAACAATTTAAAGGCAATGCCACCAAATACTAATTGAGTTTATGTAAACTTCTGACCCACTGGGAATGTGATAAAAGAAACAAAAGCTGACATAAATAATTCTCTCTACTATTATTCTGACATTTCATATTCTTAAAATAAAGTGGTGATCCTAACTGACCTAAGACAGGGAATTGTAAAATCCTGAATTTAAATGTATTTGGCTAAGGTGTATGTAAACTTCCGACTTCAACTGTATCTTCATACCATTCTATGGGAATATGTGTTTAACTGATTCACTGAGGGCCAACATAACATTACCGGTCATATGACTCATCTGCAGTCTGATTCACTGAGGGCCAACATAACATTACCGGTCATATGACTCATCTGCAGTCTGATTCAGTCAGGGGCAACATAACATTACCGGTCATATGACTCATCTGCAGTCTGATTCAGTCAGGGGCAACATAACATTACCGGTCATATGACTCATCTGCAGTCTGATTCACTGAGGGCCAACATAACATTACCGGTCATATGACTCATCTGCAGTCTGATTCACTGAGGGCCAACATAACATTACCGGTCATATGACTCATCTGCAGTCTGATTCACTGAGGGGCAACATAACATTACCGGTCATATGACTCATCTGCAGTCTGATTCACTGAGGGGCAACATAACATTACCGGTCATATGACTCATCTGCAGTCTGATTCACTGAGGGGCAACATAACATTACCGGTCATATGACTCATCTGCAGTCTGATTCACTGAGGGGCAACATAACATTACCGGTCATATGACTCATCTGCAGTCTGATTCACTGAGGGGCAACATAACATTACCGGTCATATGACTCATCTGCAGTCTGATTCACTGAGGGCCAACATAACATTACCGGTCATATGACTCATCTGCAGTCTGATTCACTGAGGGCCAACATAACATTACCGGTCATATGACTCATCTGCAGTCTGATTCACTGAGGGGCAACATAACATTACCGGTCATATGACTCATCTGCAGTCTGATTCACTGAGGGCCAACATAACATTACCGGTCATATGACTCATCTGCAGTCTGATTCACTGAGGGCCAACATAACATTACCGGTCATATGACTCATCTGCAGTCTGATTCACTGAGGGCCAACATAACATTACCGGTCATATGACTCATCTGCAGTCTGATTCACTGAGGGGCAACATAACATTACCGGTCATATGACTCATCTGCAGTCTGATTCAGTCAGGGGCAACATAACATTACCGGTCATATGACTCATCTGCAGTCTGATTCACTGAGGGGCAACATAACATTACCGGTCACGACTCATCTGCAGTCTGATTCAGTGAGGGGCAACATAACATTACCGGTCATATGACTCATCTGCAGTCTGATTCACTGAGGGGCAACATAACATTACCGGTCATATGACTCATCTGCAGTCTGATTCAGTGAGGGGCAACATAACATTACCGGTCATATGACTCATCTGCAGTCTGATTCAGTCAGGGGCAACATAACATTACCGGTCATATGACTCATCTGCAGTCTGATTCACTGAGGGCCAACATAACATTACCGGTCATATGACTCATCTGCAGTCTGATTCAGTCAGGGGCAACATAACATTACCGGTCATATGACTCATCTGCAGTCTGATTCACTGAGGGGCAACATAACATTACCGGTCACGACTCATCTGCAGTCTGATTCAGTGAGGGGCAACATAACATTACCGGTCATATGACTCATCTGCAGTCTGATTCACTGAGGGGCAACATAACATCATTTGGTGTGTATTCCAGGCCAGTTCATATGGATATTTATTGTAGACGATAAATCACCTCAAGGTGTCAAGAGACACATCTCTTTGTCCTTATTCTCCCAGCTCTGACAGGAAACTAATGCCACTTTGACCCAGATTAAATCAGAGCAAGCGTTACCCGGGCGATATGCAGACACCAGCGTAGCTGTTGTGTTCGTGGTGTTGGAGGTGTGTAACGATTGTCGTCAGGAGAAGGAGAAGAGGACCAAAGAGCAGCGTGGTACGTATTCATAATCATTTTAATAAAGATGAATACTGGAACAAAAACAACAAAACCGACAAACGAACAGTTCTGTAAAGATGCAACAAAAACACTAAACAGAAAATAACTATCCACAAATCATAGTGGGAAAACAGGCTGCCTAAGTATGGTTCTCAATCAGAGACAACGATAAACAGCTGCCTCTGATTGGGAACCATACCAGGCCAAACACATAGAAATACAAAAACATAGAACAACGCATAGAATGCCCACCCCAACTCACGCCCTGACCAAACTAAAATAGAGACATACAAAAGGAACTAAGGTCAGGACGTGACAAAGGTGGAACTGCGTATGAGCTGTCAAAACGGTGAGCAGGCTGTTCTTGATCATTGTCACGAAGCTCAGAAGGAGAAAGTGTAGAGTATATAAACATAAATCATGCTCAAATTAAAAAAACATCATTCAACAAAAAATAATGAGGATTTCTATCAACCTTAATGGAGCTGTGGTTTACCTCACAATTTACTGTGGGAAAAAAAAGTCTGGATTCTGTTATTGTGACTGTGCAACGAATGGCACTGTCCTCTTCAGGTATAATGCTGGGAGCCACTTGTGGATTGAACAGCTCTAATGCAGTTCACCTCCGATACCACCCAAAACAACCACTGTGAGGATGTTGGCTGAAAGCGGATCTGATTGATTCGAGCCCTGAGTGTTTGATTATCAACACTAGGTTTATGGTCTGCCTGCCTGTTGTGGTCTGCTTTACAGTGAGTCACCTAATGGTGGCCTGTTGTGGTCTGCTTTACAGTGAGTCACCTAATGGCTGCATGTTGTGGTCTGCTTTACAGTGAGTCACCTAATGGCTGCATGTTGTGGTCTGCTTTACAGTGAGTCACCTAATGGTGGCCTGTTGTGGTCTGCTTTACAGTGAGTCACCTAATGGCTGTCTGTTGTGGTCCACTTTGCACTAAAACGTACGTCCAGCTCAACAGAGATGATGTACTCCATCCACTTTGCACTAAGACGTACGTCCAGCCCAACAGAGAATATATACTCCACCCACTTTGCACTAAGACGTACATCCAGCCCAACAGAGATGATGTACACCATCCACTTTGCACTAAGACGTACATCCAGCCCAACAGAGATGATATACTCCATCCACTTTGCACTAAGACGTACGTCCAGCCCAACAGAGATTATATACTCCATCCACTTTGCACTAAGACGTACGTCCAGCCCAACAGAGATGATATACTCCATCTGTTTCCATGCGTACATCATGGTTTTACCTCAGCCCTACAAACCCCCAACCTCCTTTGTCCAGATGATACTTCAGTTTGTGTTTCTGACTAGTTGATGTTGTCGGTATGTTGTACCAGAGATTTAAAGAGATGAATTACTTGCTGAGTAAGTGTCCAAATTGTGTTGCATAAGAGTAATTCATCTATAAATCACCGTGTAATGTCCATTACTAACATTGCTTGGTGAGCCGTACATTTGGTTCAACAGAGGCTGAGATGGTGTAGTCTACCATTGCAGTGGATCTACGTATGGCCCGTCACATGATCCAATGACAATGAAAGGTTGACCAGAACCACAGCTTCTTAGTCACGAGTCAATAGAGATGTCATCAATTCAAGTTTGGAGTTGGTTAATAAATAACCGTTTGAAAGAATATTCCTGTCACAACAAATTGACAAGTAATAGGGTCAAACTGTGTTTTGTGTCTGAGGGTCATGTTATCTCTTTGTGTTGTAGCATCTCTGTTGTCCAGGTATCTCTTCATGTTGTAGCATCTCTGTTGTCCAGGTATCTCTTCATGTTGTAGCTATGAGGGTGTTCTGTTGTCCAGGTATCTCTTCATGTTGTAGCATCTCTGTTGTCCAGGTATCTCTTCATGTTGTAGCTATGAGGGTGTTCTGTATGTCCAGGTATCTCTTCATGTTGTAGCTATGAGGGTGTCCTGTTGTCCAGGTATCTCTTCATGTTGTAGCTATGAGGGTGTTCTGTATGTCCAGGTATCTCTTCATGTTGTAGCTATGAGGGTGTCCTGTTGTCCAGGTATCTCTTCATGTTGTAGCTATGAGGGTGTTCTGTTGTCCAGGTATCTCTTCATGTTGTAGCTATGAGGGTGTTCTGTATGTCCAGGTATCTCTTCATGTTGTAGCATCTCTGTATGTCCAGGTATCTCTTCATGTTGTAGCATCTCTGTTGTCCAGGTATCTCTTCATGTTGTAGCTATGAGGGTGTTCTGTTGTCCAGGTATCTCTTCATGTTGTTGCATCTCTGTTGTCCAGGTATCTCGTCATGTTGTAGCATCTCTGTTGTCCAGGTATCTCTTCATGTTGTAGCATCTCTGTTGTCCAGGTATCTCTTCATGTTGTAGCTATGAGGGTGTTCTGTATGTCCAGGTATCTCTTCATGTTGTAGCTATGAGGGTGTCCTGTTGTCCAGGTATCTCTTCATGTTGTAGCTATGAGGGTGTTCTGTATGTCCAGGTATCTCTTCATGTTGTAGCTATGAGGGTGTCCTGTTGTCCAGGTATCTCTTCATGTTGTAGCTATGAGGGTGTTCTGTTGTCCAGGTATCTCTTCATGTTGTAGCTATGAGGGTGTTCTGTATGTCCAGGTATCTCTTCATGTTGTAGCATCTCTGTATGTCCAGGTATCTCTTCATGTTGTAGCATCTCTGTTGTCCAGGTATCTCTTCATGTTGTAGCTATGAGGGTGTTCTGTTGTCCAGGTATCTCTTCATGTTGTAGCATCTCTGTTGTCCAGGTATCTCTTCATGTTGTAGCTATGAGGGTGTTCTGTTGTCCAGGTATCTCTTCATGTTGTAGCATCTCTGTTGTCCAGGTATCTCTTCATGTTGTAGCTATGAGGGTGTTCTGTTGTCCAGGTATCTCTTCATGTTGTAGCATCTCTGTTGTCCAGGTATCTCTTCATGTTGTAGCTATGAGGGTGTTCTGTTGTCCAGGTATCTCTTCATGTTGTAGCATCTCTGTTGTCCAGGTATCTCTTCGTGTTGTAGCTATGAGGGTGTAGGGTGCTACTTGATGGTAGTTGCACAGCTGGCCTCAAGTGACACACGTCCCAAATGACACTTCATTCCCCATATAGTACACTACTTTTGACCAGAGACCTTATGAACAATATCCTAGAGCCTTACAGGCCCTGGTTAAACGCAGTGTACCACATAGGGACTAGGCAGCCAGTTGAGATACATTCACAGTGCAGTCTAGGTCTGTTTGATGAAAGTGTGTCTCAGCGTGGGTCCAGAGCTGGCTAACGTCACCACAGCTCTCTTCCTAAAGGTCACCTGGGCATGGGGTCAACGGGAGGTAGTCATAGTGCAGGCACAGGGACAAACACACTAAGCATGCTGGGATAGCATGAAAGAGAACTGAACAGGAACACAGTACAGGACGATTATTTCAGTGTTCTAGGACTCTGTTAAACATCTCATAACCTACCATTCACATACTACCATTCATCTACTACCATTCACATACTACCATTCACACACTACCATTCACCTACTACCATTCACACACTACCATTCACCTACTACCATTCACCTACTACCATTCACACACTACCATTCACACACTACCATTCACACACTACCATTCACACACTACCATTCACACACTACCATTCACACACTACCATTCACACACTACCATTCACACACTACCATTCACACACTACCATTCACATACTACCATTCACATACTACCATTCACACACTACCATTCACACACTACCATTCACCTACTACCATTCACATACTACCATTCACATACTACCATTCACACACTACCATTCACACACTACCATTCACACACTACCATTCACACACTACCATTCACACACTACCATTCACACACTACCATTCACACACTACCATTCACACACTACCATTCACACACTACCATTCACACACTACCATTCACACACTACCATTCACCTACTACCATTCACCTACTACCATTCACACACTACCATTCACCTACTACCATTCACACACTACCATTCACACACTACCATTCACCTACTACCATTCACCTACTACCATTCACCTACTACAATTCACACACTACCATTCACCTACTACCATTCACACACTACCATTCACACACTACCATTCACACACTACCATTCACACACTACCATTCACACACTACCATTCACCTACTACCATTCACACACTACCATTCACCTACTACCATTCACATACTGCCATTCACACACTACCATTCACATACTACCATTCACCTACTACCATTCACCTAATACCATTCACACACTACCATTCACATACTACCATTCATCTACTACCATTCACATACTACCATTCACCTACTACCATTCACCTACTACCATTCACCTACTACCATTCACATACTACCATTCACCTACTACCATTCACACACTACCATTCACACACTACCATTCACACACTACCATTCACCTACTACCATTCACACACTACCATTCACCTACTACCATTCACATACTGCCATTCACACACTACCATTCACATACTACCATTCACCTACTACCATTCACCTAATACCATTCACACACTACCATTCACATACTACCATTCATCTACTACCATTCACATACTACCATTCACCTACTACCATTCACCTACTACCATTCACCTACTACCATTCACATACTACCATTCACCTACTACCATTCACACACTACCATTCACCTACTACCATTCACCTACTACCATTCACACACTACCATTCACACACTACCATTCACACACTACCATTCACACACTACCATTCACCTACTACCATTCACCTACTACCATTCACCTACTACCATTCACACACTACCATTCACACACTACCATTCACACACTACCATTCACACACTACCATTCACACACTACCATTCACACACTACCATTCACACACTACCATTCACACACTGCCATTCACACACTGCCATTCACACACTGCCATTCACACACTGCCATTCACACACTACCATTCACACACTACCATTCACACACTACCATTCACACACTACCATTCACACACTACCATTCACACACTACCATTCACACACTACCATTCACCTACTACCAATCCACATACTACCATTCACATACTACCATACCATTCACATACTACCAAACACTAGATGGGTTGTAGAGAGGGAAACACTAGATGGGTTGTAGAAAGGGAAACACTAGATGGGTTGTAGACAGGGAAACACTAGATGGGTTGTAGACAGGGAAACACTAGATGGGTTGTAGAGGGAAACACTAGATGGGTTGTAGAGGGAAACACTAGATGGGTTGCAGAGGGAAATAGTGATGGGTTGTAGACAGAAATATTGATGGGTTGTAGACAGGGAAACACTAGATGGGTTGTAGATGGAAACACTAGATGGGTTGTAGACAGGGAAACACTATATGGGTTGTAGAGGGAAACACTAGATGGGTTGTAGACAGGGAAACACTAGATGGGTTGTAGAGGGAAACACTAGATGGGTTATAGACAGGGAAACACTAGATGGGTTGTAGACAGGGAAACACTAGATGGGTTATAGACAGGGAAACACTAGATGGGTTGTAGAGGGAACTAGTGATGGGTTGTAGACAGGGAAACACTAGATGGGTTGTAGAGGGAAACACTAGATGGGTTGTAGAAAGGGAAACACTAGATGGGTTGTAGAAAGGGAAACACTAGATGGGTTGTAGAAAGGGAAACACTAGATGGGTTGTAGAGGGAAACACTAGATGGGTTGTAGACAGGGAAACACTAGATGGGTTGTAGACAGGGAAACACTAGATGGGTTATAGAGGGAAACACTAGATGGGTTGTAGACAGGGAAACACTAGATGGGTTGTAGACAGGGAAACACTAGATGGGTTGTAGAGGGAAATAGTGATGGGTTGTAGACAGGGAAACACTAGATGGGTTGTAGAGGGAAACACTAGATGGGTTATAGACAGGGAAACACTAGATGGGTTGTAGAGGGAAATAGTGATGGGTTGTAGACAGGGAAACACTAGATGGGTTGTAGAGGGAAACACTAGATGGGTTGTAGACAGGGAAACACTAGATGGGTTGTAGAGGGAAAAACTAGATGGGTTGTAGAGGGAAAAACTAGATGGGTTGTAGCCAGGGAAACACTAGATGGGTTGTAGCCAGGGAAACACTAGATGGGTTGTAGAGGGAAACACTAGATGGGTTGTAGAGGGAAACACTAGATGGGTTGTAGAGAGGGAAACACTAGATGGGTTGTAGAGGGAAAAACTCGATGGGTTGTAGCCAGGGAAACACTAGATGGGTTGTAGAGGGAAACACTAGATGGGTTGTAGAGGGAAACACTAGATAGGTTGTAGACAGGGAAACACTAGATGGGTTGTAGAGGGAAAAACTAGATGGGTTGTAGCCAGGGAAACACTAGATGGGTTGTAGACAGGGAAACACTAGATGGGTTGTAGAGGGAAACACTAGATGGGTTGTAGACAGGGAAACACTAGATGGGTTGTAGAAAGGGAAACACTAGATGGGTTGTAGAGGGAAACACTAGATGGGTTGTAGACAGGGAAACACTAGATGGGTTGTAGACAGGGAAACACTAGATGGGTTGTAGAGAGGGAAACACTAGATGGGTTGTAGACAGGGAAACACTAGATGGGTTGTAGAGAGGGAAACACTAGATGGGTTGTAGACAGGGAAACACTAGATGGGTTGTAGACAGGGAAACACTAGATGGGTTGTAGACAGGGAAACACTAGATGGGTTGTAGAGAGGGCCTATTTGAGGAGAGATGTCTGGTTCCTGTAGTAAAGATTCAGATTTCTACATAATGAAAACTTGTTACAGAGTTTCTCTGTTTGGAGTCGTTTGGATACATGATCACAACCTGCCATAATGTCACCACCACCACCATCATCATGTCCACTCCATCCTATCGGTTACCTAACTGACATTTGGAATATTACCTACAGAGGATCAGAATGGCTCGACCTTGGTTAGGTTACAGCTCTGCTATCATGATGTGCTTATTGTATTGTTGACAGGAATCTGTCATAAACACCATGGTTTTTGTTTGTTTGTTGTTGTGTGAGTCATTTTCTAAAACAAAGTATCACTTTTACCCAGAGTGCTTTCAGGTAACGACTGTTCAATTTTCTCCACTCAGAAACTCAGTGTGTATTCCCTGTTGTATTAGTGACTGGTCATTCATGACACACAATCATTTTGCGTGGGTTATTCCGAAGCATTTTTACAGCCAAACCAGAAAGAGACAGACAGCATCAGATAGGACTCTGGTCAAACGTTAGATAGATTATAGATAGAGATTAGAGATTAGAGATATAGATTATAGATAGATAGAGTGCCATTTTGAATGCAGATTTACGAGCTGAAACGTCCACCCTGATCTGATCATTAAAGGAAGTGGACGTTGTTGATCTACAGACAAACGCTACAGTAACAAGAGGGTTAATGAGATACGTCTGATGGGATGACGGTTGGTTGTTATGACAACCCTGTAGAGAGATGGATTCATTTTTATGGTCACGTCCCTGTACGGTTTGGACAGGGGTCAGAGGTTAGACATACCACCGTGACGAAGAATAGAGCTCTCAGTATTAAAATAGAGATGGACAATATCACTCTGTAGAGAGAGAGAGAGAGAGAGAGAGAGAGAGAGAGAGAGAGAGAGAGAGAAATAGAGAGCAAGAAAGAGAGAGAGAAATAGAGAGGGAGAGAGACAAATAATGAGAGAGAAAGAGAGAGAGAAAGAATGAGAGAGAGAGAAAGAGAGTGGAGAGAGAAAAGGAAGAGAGGAGAGAGACAAATAAAGAGAGAGAGAGAAAGAGAGTGGAGAGAGACAAAGCAAGAGAGGAGAGAGACAAATAAAGAGAGAGAGAAAGAGAGTGGAGAGAGACAAAGCAAGAGACAAAGAGCAAGAGAGGAGAGAGACAAATAATGAGAGAGAAAGAAAGAGTGGAGACAAATAATGAGAGAGAGAGAGAGTGGAGAGAGAAATAATGAGAGAAAGAGAGAGAGACAAAGAATGAGAGAGAAAGAGAGTGGAGAGAGACAAAGAACGAGAGAGAGAGAGAAAGAACGAGTGGAGAGACAAAGAACGAGAATGGAGAGCAAAAAACAGAGAAAGATTAAGAGATTCTCACCCTCAGAGTCTGTCGTCTTTGCTTCCACAATAAGCAATGATCATCTATACTGAATGCAGATAGATCAGCAGTGTTGAGCTGAATGTGATCATCTATACTGAACGCAGATCAGCAGTGTTGAGCTGAATGTGATCATCTATACTGAACGCAGATCGGCAGTGTTGAGCTTAATGTGATCATCTATACTGAACGCAGATCGGCAGTGTTGAGCTGAATGTGATCATCTATACTGAACGCAGATCAGCAGTGTTGAGCTGAATGTGATCATCTATACTGAACGCAGATCGGCAGTGTTGAGCTGAATGTGGTCAACACCACATGATTCTTTATCTAAGCTGGAGCTGCCATCTTGTGGCGCTGCTTGGTACTGCATACGGATATCCTCAGAGCACACTGGTAACAGCAACACAGTAGGATAGCTGAGCTGCCATCTTGTGGCGCTGCTTGGTACTGCATACAGATATCCTCAGAGCACACTGGTAACAGCAACACAGTAGGATAGCTGAGCTGCCATCTTGTGGCGCTGCTTGGTAACAGCAGGACTTCAGACAGTGTGGCTGGCTGGTATACTGGGCTAACAGCAGGACTTCAGACAGTGTGGCTGGCTGGTATACTGGGCTAACAGCAGGACTTCAGACAGTGTGGCTGGCTGGTATACTGGCTAACAGCAGGACTTCAGACAGTGTGGCTGGCTGGTATACTAGCTAACAGCAGGACTTCAGACAGTGTGGCTGGCTGGTATATATATAGATGCCAGTAAACTGGTGTTATGGACCAGACAGCTCTTAGCTGAGAGGTCAGATAGATGCCAGTAAACTGGTGTTATGGACTAGACAGCTCTTAGCTTAGAGGTCAGATAGATGCCAGTAAACTGGTATTATGGACCAGACAGCTCTTAGCTTAGAGGTCAGATAGATGCCAGTAAACTGGTGTTATGGACCAGACAGCTCTTAGCTGAGAGGTCAGATAGATGCCAGTAAACTGGTGTTATGGACCAGACAGCTCTTAGCTGAGAGGTCAGATAGATGCCAGTAAACTAGTATTATGGACCAGACAGCTCTTAGCTGAGAGGTCAGATGCGAGGGAGGACCAATCGGTCTACAGTAGTTCACCATATAGGGAATAGGGTGCAATTTGGGACTTATCTATGAGGTAGACGGTCCATGGGACACCTTTCATCTGTAGCACTGGGTGGAGACATTGAGATGAGTGTTGCTTAGTGAATTAATGCTTGAGGTCCAAACGTCCTATGGTTATAATTGGTCTGTTATGGCTGCGATCCACGTACATTGGGACTGTTATGTAAGGTTGTCCTGTGTGAAATACACACAGCTATCTAGTACAGCCAGAGGAGGATAGGCCTCCTCTCTTCAGTCTGGTTTCTCTGGAGGTTTCTACCAGGACAGGCCTCCTCCCATCAGTCTGGTTCCTCAGGAGGTTTCTACCAGGACAGGCCTCCTCTCTTCAGCCTGGTTTCTCTGGAGGTTTCTACCAGGAGAATAGGCCTCGTCCTTCAGTCTGGTTTCTCTGGAGGCTTCTACCAGGAAAATAGGCCTCGTCCTTCAGTCTGGTTTCTCTGGAGGTTACTACCAGGAGAATAGGCCTCGTCCATCAGTCTGTTTTCTCTGGATGTTTCTACAAGGAGAATAGGCCTCCTCCCTTCAGTCTGGTTCCTCAGGAGGTTTCTACCAGGAGAATAGGCCTCCTCCCTTCAGTCTGGTTCCCCAGGAAGTTTCTACCAGGAGAATAGGCCTCCTCCTTCAGTCTGGTTCCTCTGGAGGTTTCTACCAGGAGAATAGGCCTCGTTCTTCAGTCTAGTTTCTCTGGAGGTTTCTACCAGGAGAATAGGCCTGGTTCCTCAGGAGGTTTCTACCAGGAGGATAGGCCTCCTCCCTTCAGTCTGGTTCCTCAGGAGGTTTCTACCAGGAGAATAGGCCTCGTCCTTCAGTCTGGTTTCTCTGGAGGTTTCTACCAGGAAAATAGGCCTCGTCCTTCAGTCTGGTTTCTCTGGAGGTCTCTACCAGGAGAATAGGCCTCGTCCTTCAGTCTGGTTTCTCTGGAGGTTTTCCCTTGCCACTGTTTGATGTCTAGACAGGGTTAGTTATACACTTTGTGACAACTGATATAAAAAGAGCTTTATAAATACATTAGATTGATCTAGTTCAACAGCGCTAGATTTATTAGAGGCTAAAGAGAAGCAAGCTCGAAGCCCGGGTGGAGAGACAGTATAACAGTCCATTGTACTGGGGGGGGGGGGGGGGGGGGGGATGGAGGGACAGTATAACAGTCCATTGTACTGGGGGGGGGGGGAACAGTATAACAGTCCATTGTACTGGGGGGGGGGGGGGGAACAGTATAACAGTCCATTGTACTGGGGGGGGGGGGGAACAGTATAACAGTCCATTGTACTGGGGGGGGGGGGGAACAGTATAACAGTCCATTGTACTGGGGGGGGGGGGGGGGTGGAGGGACAGTATAACAGTCCATTGTACTGGGGGGGGGGGATGGAGGGACAGTATAACAGTCCATTGTACTGGGGGGGGGGGGGATGGAGGGACAGTATAACAGTCCATTGTACTGGGGGGGGGGGGGAACAGTATAACAGTCCATTGTACTGGGGGGGGGGGAACAGTATAACAGTCCATTGTACTGGGGGGGGGGGGGGAACAGTATAACAGTCCATTGTACTGGGGGGGGGGGAACAGTATAACAGTCCATTGTACTGGGGGGGGGGGGAACAGTATAACAGTCCATTGTACTGGGGGGGGGGGGGAACAGTATAACAGTCCATTGTACTGGGGGGGGGGGGGGGGGGTGGAGGGACAGTATAACAGTCCATTGTACTGGGGGGGGGGGGATGGAGGGACAGTATAACAGTCCATTGTACTGGGGGGGGGGGGGATGGAGGGACAGTATAACAGTCCATTGTCCTGGGGGGGGATGGAGAGACAGTATAACAGTCCATTGTACTGGGGGGGGGATGGAGAGACAGTATAACAGTCCATTGTACTGGGGGGGATGGAGAGACAGTATAACAGTCCATTGTACTGGGGGGGGGGGGGGGGATGGAGGGACAGTATAACAGTCCATTGTACTGGGGGGGGGGGGGAACAGTATAACAGTCCATTGTACTGGGGGGGGGGGGGAACAGTATAACAGTCCATTGTACTGGGGGGGGGGGGGAACAGTATAACAGTCCATTGTACTGGGGGGGGGGGGGGGAACAGTATAACAGTCCATTGTACTGGGGGGGGGGGGAACAGTATAACAGTCCATTGTACTGGGGGGGGGGGGGGGGGGGTGGAGGGACAGTATAACAGTCCATTGTACTGGGGGGGGGGGATGGAGGGACAGTATAACAGTCCATTGTACTGGGGGGGGGGGGATGGAGGGACAGTATAACAGTCCATTGTCCTGGGGGGGGATGGAGAGACAGTATAACAGTCCATTGTACTGGGGGGGGGGGATGGAGAGACAGTATAACAGTCCATTGTACTGGGGGGGATGGAGAGACAGTATAACAGTCCATTGTACTGGGGGGGGGGATGGAGAGACAGTATAACAGTCCATTGTACTGGGGGGGGGGGATGGAGAGACAGTATAACAGTCCATTGTACTGGGGGGGGATGGAGAGACAGTATAACAGTCCATTGTACTGGGGGGGGGGGATGGAGAGACAGTATAACAGTCCATTGTACTGGGGGGGGGGGGGGATGGAGAGACAGTATAACAGTCCATTGTACTGGGGGGGATGGAGAGACAGTATAACAGTCCATTGTACTGGGGGGGGGGGGGGGGGAGATGGAGAGACAGTATAACAGTCCATTGTACTGGGGGGGATGGAGAGACAGTATAACAGTCCATTGTACTGGGGGGGGGGGGGGGTGGAGAGACAGTATAACAGTCCATTGTACTGGGGGGGGGGGGATGAAGAGACAGTATAACAGTCCATTGTACTGGGGGGGTGGAGAGACAGTATAACAGTCCATTGTACTGGGGGGGGATGGAGAGACAGTATAACAGTCCATTGTACTGGGGGGGGGGGGGGGGGGGGGATGGAGAGACAGTATAACAGTCCATTGTACTGGGGGGGGATGGAGAGACAGTATAACAGTCCATTGTACTGGGGGGGGGGGGGGGGGGGATGGAGAGACAGTATAACAGTCCATTGTACTGGGGGGGGGATGGAGAGACAGTATAACAGTCCATTATACTGGGGGGGATGGAGAGACAGTATAACAGTCCATTGTACTGGGGGGGGGGGTGGAGAGACAGTATAACAGTCCATTGTACTGGGGGGGGGGGGGGATGGAGAGACAGTATAACAGTCCATTGTACTGGGGTGGGGGTGGGGGGGGGGATGGAGAGACAGTATAACAGTCCATTGTACTGGGGGGGGGGGGGGGTGGAGAGACAGTATAACAGTCCATTGTACTGGGGGGGGGGGGGGGGGATGGAGAGACAGTATAACAGTCCATTGTACTGGGGGGGGATGGAGAGACAGTATAACAGTCCATTGTACTGGGGGGGATGGAGAGACAGTATAACAGTCCATTGTACTGGGGGGGGGGGGATGGGGAGACAGTATAACAGTCCATTGTACTGGGGGGGGGGGGGGGATGGAGAGACAGTATAACAGTCCATTGTACTGGGGGGGGGGGGGGTGGAGAGACAGTATAACAGTCCATTGTACTGGGGGGGGGATGGAGAGACAGTATAACAGTCCATTGTACTGGGGGGGGGGGGGGGGGGGGATGGAGAGACAGTATAACAGTCCATTGTACTGGGGGGGGGGGGGGGGGGGATGGAGAGACAGTATAACAGTCCATTGTACTTGGGGGGGGGGGGGGGGGGATGGAGAGACAGTATAACAGTCCATTGTACTGGGGGGGATGGAGAGACAGTATAACAGTCCATTGTACTGGGGGGGGATGGAGAGACAGTATAACAGTCCATTGTACTGGGGGGGATGGAGAGACAGTATAACAGTCCATTGTACTGGGGGGGGGGGGGGGGGATGGAGAGACAGTATAACAGTCCATTGTACTGGGGGGGGATGGAGAGACAGTATAACAGTCCATTGTACTGGGGGGGATGGAGAGACAGTATAACAGTCCATTGTACTGGGGGGGGGGGGGGGGGATGGAGAGACAGTATAACAGTCCATTGTACTGGGGGGGGGGGATGGAGAGACAGCATAACAGTCCATTGTACTGGGGGGGGGGGGGGGGGGGGGGGGTGGAGAGACAGTATAACAGTCCATTGTACTGGGGGGGGGGGGGGGGTGGAGAGACAGTATAACAGTCCATTGTACTGGGGGGGGGGGGATGGAGAGACAGTATAACAGTCCATTGTACTGGGGGGGTGGAGAGACAGTATAACAGTCCATTGTACTGGGGGGGGGGGGGGGTGGAGGGACAGTATAACAGTCCATTGTCCTGGGGGGGGGGGGGGGAACCAGAAGAAAACAGACATGACTAAATAGTAACAAAACGAAAACACATCAGACATTTAGATATACAAAAGAATGTTTAAAATGTTTAATGTTGTTGATAAATATATTGGACGGGGTGACTACATGACGACTAGAGAAGGAACGTGGACTGTAATAAGGAACGCAGTCGTATGATACAGAAGTGGAATCAGACGAGTAGACCATCGATTCACAAGGCTCAGAATGGTAGACCATCGATTCACAAGGCTCAGAATGGTAGACCATCGATTCACAAGGCTCAGAATGGTAGACCATCGATTCACAAGGCTCAGAATGGTAGACCATCGATTCACAAGGCTCAGAATGGTAGACCATCGATTCACAAGGCTCAGAATGGTAGACCATCGATTCACAAGGCTCAGAATGGTAGACCATCGACTCATAAGGCTCAGAATGGTAGACCATCGATTCATAAGGCTCAGAATGGTAGACCATCGATTCACAAGGCTCAGAATGGTAGACCATCGATTCACAAGGCTCAGAATGGTAGACCATCGATTCACAAGGCTCAGAATGGTAGACCATCGATTCACAAGGCTCAGAATGGTAGACCATCGATTCACAAGGCTCAGAATGGTAGACCATCGATTCACAAGGCTCAGAATGGTAGACCATCGATTCACAAGGCTCAGAATGGTAGACCATCGATTCACAAGGCTCAGAATGGTAGACCATCGATTCACAAGGCTCAGAATGGTAGACCATCGATTCACAAGGCTCAGAATGGTAGACCATCAATTCACAAGGCTCAGAATGGTAGACCATCGATTCACAAGGCTCAGAATGGTAGACCATCGATTCATAAGGCTCAGAATGGTAGACCATCGATTCACAAGGCTCAGAATGGTAGACCATCGATTCACAAGGCTCAGAATGGTAGACCATCGATTCACAAGGCTCAGAATGGTAGACCATCGATTCACAAGGCTCAGAATGGTAGACCATCGATTCACAAGGCTCAGAATGGTAGACCATCGATTCACAAGGCTCAGAATGGTAGACCATCGATTCACAAGGCTCAGAATGGTAGACCATCGATTCACAAGGCTCAGAATGGTAGACCATCGATTCACAAGGCTCAGAATGGTAGACCATCGATTCACAAGGCTCAGAATGGTAGACCATCGATTCACAAGGCTCAGAATGGTAGACCATCGATTCACAAGGCTCAGAATGGTAGACCATCGATTCACAAGGCTCAGAATGGTAGACCATCGATTCACAAGGCTCAGAATGGTAGACCATCGATTCACAAGGCTCAGAATGGCCAAGCACATACTAGAAGAGTCTCTAAAGGGGAGAATTCTCTCTCTGCAATAGTGAAAGACATAATCATGATATGGAATAAATATATTAATTAACTCAATAGCTATTAATTGTAATACAGTGATGCTGGCTTGTCTATAGTCCTAGTCCTGCACTCCATATAGATATAATATACTGTCTATAGTCCTAGTCCTGCACTCCATATGGATATAATATACTGTCTATAGTCCTAGTCCTGCACTCCATATAGATATAATATACTGTCTATAGTCCTAGTCCTGCACTCCATATAGATATAATATACTGTCTATAGTCCTAGTCCTGCACTCCATATAGATATAATATACTGTCTATAGTCCTAGTCCTGCACTCCATATATCTCCATATAGATATAATATACTGTCTATAGTCCTAGTCCTGCACTCCATATAGATATAATATCCTGTCTATAGTCCTAGTCCTGCACTCCATATAGATATAATATACTGTCTATAGTCCTAGTCCTGCACTCCATATGGATATAATATACTGTCTATAGTCCTAGTCCTGCACTCCATATAGATATAATATACTGTCTATAGTCCTAGTCCTGCACTCCATATAGATATAATACACTGTCTATAGTCCTAGTCCTGCACTCCATATGGATATAATATACTGTCTATAGTCCTAGTCCTGCACTCCATATAGATATAATATCCTGTCTATAGTCCTAGTCCTGCACTCCATATGGATATAATATACTGTCTATAGTCCTAGTCCTGCACTCCATATAGATATAATATACTGTCTATAGTCCTAGTCCTGCACTCCATATAGATATAATATACTGTCTATAGTCCTAGTCCTGCACTCCATATAGATATAATATACTGTCTATAGTCCTAGTCCTGCACTCCATATAGATATAATATCCTGTCTATAGTCCTAGTCCTGCACTCCATATGGATATAATATACTGTCTATAGTCCTAGTCCTGCACTCCATATAGATATAATATACTGTCTATAGTCCTAGTCCTGCACTCCATATAGATATAATATCCTGTCTATAGTCCTAGTCCTGCACTCCATATGGATATAATATACTGTCTATAGTCCTAGTCCTGCACTCCATATAGATATAATATACTGTCTATAGTCCTAGTCCTGCACTCCATATAGATATAATATACTGTCTATAGTCCTAGTCCTGCACTCCATATAGATATAATATACTGTCTATAGTCCTAGTCCTGCACTCCATATATCTCCATAACGATATAATATACTGTATATTACCATAGAGACAAGCATGATATGTTACTAATATTATAATATACTGTATATTACCATAGAGACAAGCAAGATATGTTACTAATATTATAATATACTGTATATTACCATAGAGACAAGCATGTTACTATTATTATAATATACTGTATATTACCATAGAGACAAGCATGATGTGTTACTAATATTATAATATACTGTATATTACCATAGAGACAAGCATGATATGTTACTAATATTATAATATACTGTATATTACCATAGAGACAAGCATGATATGTTACTAATATTATAATATACTGTATATTACCATAGAGACAAGCATGTTACTAATATTATAATATACTGTATATTACCATAGAGACAAGCATGATATGTTACTAATATTATAATATACTGTATATTACCATAGAGACAAGCATGTTACTAATATTATAATATACCGTATATTACCATAGAGACAAGCATGAAGTGTTACTAATATTATAATATACTGTATATTACCATAGAGACAAGCATGATATGTTACTAATATTATAATATACTGTATATTACCATAGAGACAAGCATGATATGTTACTAATATTATAATATACTGTATATTACCATAGAGACAAGCATGTTACTAATATTATAATATACCGTATATTACCATAGAGACAAGCATGAAGTGTTAATAATATTATAATATACTGTATATTACCATAGAGACAAGCATGTTACTAATATTATAATATACCGTATATTACCATAGAGACAAGCATGATATGTTACTAATATTTCAGCTCTTGTCTGAATTAAATGTAAATAGACAGTAAAAATCATGATTTAACATTCAGATGACATGGTGTTGTGCTGCCAAAATATCCCAGGGGACAGTTTTGATTCCCAATCTAGTAATACAGTATTTTCCTGCTGAGCTTTTGCTCTGACATATAAATGACAACATTCTATTCAGGACAAAACATTCATTTATTTCAGAGTCAAATCTCACATTTTCCATCTGCTGGAGCTTCTATCGTGAAGGTGTTTCAAAGTGTCTTTGGCATCAGTGTTAAAATCTTCACATTTCATATCATCTAACTACCTTGCATCTCTCCTCATATCCCACCGTTAACCTGATTCTCCAGTATCTACCTCCCATCTCTCCTCATATCTAACTACCTCCCATCTCTCCTCATATCTAACTACCTCCCATCTCTCCTCATATCTAACTACCTCCCATCTCTCCCAATTAACCTAATTCTCCAGTATCTAACTACCTCCCATCTCTCCCATTAACCTAATTCTCCAGTATCTAACTACCTCCCATCTCTCCTCATATCTAACTACCTCCCATCTCTCCCCATTAACCTGATTCTCCAGTATCTAACTACCTCTAATCTCTCCTCATATCCCCCCCATTAACGCTTATCTGTCAGACTTGATTGGTTTGTGTGAAAGAGCAAGGATCTCTGAAGTTCTTGGTCCTTCACAGGATCACACAGCTTGACCTGGCCGATTCACTGAGGAGAAAACGAAGAAGGATGTGAAAAAAATAGTTGTTCACCTCTGCTCTATATCAGGGTAATTACACTGTAATAACACCAGGATAGAGTGGAGAGAGGGTTCTAGTTCCTCTGCTCTATATCAGGGTAATTACACTGTAATAACACCAGGACAGAGGGTTCTAGTTACTCTGCTCTATATTAGGGTAATTACACTGTAATAACATCAGGATAGAGTGGACAGAGGGTTCTAGTTCATCTGCTCTATATCAGGGTAATTACACTGTAATAACATCAGGATAGAGTGAACAGAGGGTTCTAGTTCCTCTGCTCTATATCAGGGTAATTACACTGTAATAACATCAGGATAGAGTGGACAGAGGGTTCTAGTTCCTCTGCTCTATATCAGGGTAATTACACTGTAATAACACCAGGACAGAGGGTTCTAGTTACTCTGCTCTATATCAGGGTAATTACACTGTAATAACATCAGGATATAGTGGACAGAGGGTTCTAGTTCCTCTGCTCTATATCAGGGTAATTACACTGTAATAACATCAGGATAGAGTGAACAGAGGGTTCTAGTTCCTCTGCTCTATATCAGGGTAATTACACTGTAATAACATCAGGATAGAGTGGCCAGAGGGATCTAGTTCCTCTGCTCTATATCAGGGTAATTACACTGTAATAACATCAGGATAGAGTGTTCTAGATCCTCTGCTCTATATCAGGGTAATTACACTATAATAACATCAGGATAGAGTGGACAGAGGGTTCTAGTTCCTCTGCTCTATATCAGGGTAATTACACTGTAATAACACCAGGACAGAGGGTTCTAGTTCCTCTGCTCTATATCAGGGTAATTACACTGTAATAACATCAGGATAGAGTGGACAGAGGGTTCTAGTTCCTCTGCTCTATATCAGGGTAATTACACTGTAATAACATCAGGATAGAGGGTTCTAGATCCTCTGCTCTATATCAGGGTAATTACACTGTAATAACATCAGGATAGAGTGGACAGAGGGTTCTTGTTCCTCTGCCCTATATCAGGGTAATTACACTATAATAACATCAGGATAGAGTGGACAGAGGGTTCTAGTTCCTCTGCTCTATATCAGGGTAATTACACTGTAATAACATCAGGATAGAGTGGACAGAGGGTTCTAGTTCCTCTGCTCTATATCAGGGTAATTACACTGTAATAACATCAGGATAGAGGGTTCTAGATCCTCTGCTCTATAACAGGGTAATTACACTGTAATAACATGAGGATAGAGTGAACAGAGGGTTCTTGTTCCTCTGCCCTATATCAGAATATTTAATTCATTCAGATCTAGGATGTGTTATTTTAGTGTTCCCTTTATTTTTTTGAGCAGTATATATACAGTACATTCTGTATGAACCCACCTCTGAATGAGAGCATTATCATATATATACAGTACATTCTGTACGAACCCACCTCTGAATGAGAGCATTATCATATATATACAGTACATTCTGTACGAACCCACCTCTGAATGAGAGCATTATCATATATATACAGTACATTCTGTACGAACCCACCTCTGAATGAGAGCATAATCATATATATACAGTACATTCTATATGAACCCACCTCTGAATGACAGCATTATCATATATATACAGTACATTCTATATGAACCCACCTGTGAATGAGAGCATAATCATATATATACAGTACATTCTGTACGAACCCACCTCTGAATGAGAGCATTATCATATATAGACTGTACATTCTGTACGAACCCACCTCTGAATGACAGCATTATCATATATACTGTACATTCTATATGAACCCACCTCTCAGCTGGCCCCCCAGTCAGCTTCATCCTCTTGGAGGCGCTTCCCTCTGCTTCTGCTGGAGCGGTAGGTCTGGAGGGGGTCTGGGGTGGAGGGGGGGCCATCCTCTTCCTCCCTGGGGTGGAGGTGGTGGGTGGTGTGGTGGGGGTAGTTTGGTTCTTCTGGTCCTCTACAAAGCAGCGTAGAGGTCTCCTGACCAGATCATCTCTCTGATGGACCACTGTGTTCCTGGACTTCAACTGGCTGGAGAGACCACAGACAACAAGTTACAACAACTGACTGTAGAGACCACAGACAACAACTAGCTGGAGAGACCACAGACAACAACTGACTGTAGAGACCACAGACAACAACTGACTGTAGAGACCACAGACAACAACTGACTGTAGAGACCACAGACAACAACTGAATGTAGAGACCACAGACAACAACTGAATGTAGAGACCACAGACAACAACTGGCTGTAGAGACCACAGACAACAACTGGCTGTAGAGACCACAGACAACAACTGACTGTAGAGACCACAGACAACAACTGACTGTAGAGACCACAGACAACAACTGACTGTAGAGACCACAGACAACAACTGACTGTAGAGACCACAGACAACAACTGACTGTAGAGACCACAGGCAACAACTGACTGTAGAGACCACAGACAACAAGTTAGAACAACTGACTGGAGAGACCACAGACAACAAGTTAGAACAACTGACTGTAGAGACCACAGACAACAACTGACTGTAGAGACCACAGACAACATGTTACAACAACTGACTGGAGAGACCACATTGTTCATTGTCCTCCAAAAAACAAGATCTCAGTAACACCATTTCTCTGGTGAGCCACCGTTCTCCTTGACCTTAACTGACTGCTCAGTAACACCATTTCTCTGGTGAGCCACCGTGCTCCTTGACCTTAACTGACTGCTCAGTAACACAATTTCTCTGGTGAGCCACCGTGCTCCTTGACCTTAACTGACTGCTCAGAAAACAGAATATACAGTTACAACATGACTGGAAGTGAGGAGACTGAACATCACGTGAGAATAAATTACAGTTTAAAACTTCTGTTGATCACTGACATCTAGCCTTAATATTGGACTTTTCCTTTGGGTCATTAATGGGGGAGGCAGGTAGAGCGTTGGGCCAGTAACCGAGAGGTTGCAGGATCGAATCCCGAGCTGACAAGGTAAAAATCTGTCGTTCCACCCCTGAACAAGGCAGTTAAGCCACTGTTCACCGGTAGGCCGTCATTAAAGTAATAATTTGTTCTTAACTGACTTGCCTAGTTAAATAAAGGTTACATTTTAGCATCCCTGTCCAGCCAGGTAAGAGTGACCCACCAGGTGTTTAACATCCCAGCCAGGTAAGAGTGACCCACCAGGTGTTTAACATCCCTGTCCAGCCAGGTAAGAGTGGCCCACCAGGTGTTTAACATCCCTGTCCAGCCAGGTAAGAGTGACCCACCAGGTGTTTAACATCCCTGTCCAGCCAGGTAAGAGTGACCCACCAGGTGTTTAACATCCCTGTCCAGCCAGGTAAGAGTGACCCACCAGGTGTTTAACATCCCTGTCCAGCCAGGTAAGAGTGACCCACCAGGTGTTTAACATCCCAGTCCAGCCAGGTAAGAGTGACCCACCAGGTGTTTAACATCCCAGCCAGGTAAGAGTGACCCACCAGGTGTTTAACATCCCAGCCAGGTAAGAGTGGCCCACCAGGTGTTTAACATCCCTGTCCAGCCAGGTAAGAGTGACCCACCAGGTGTTTAACATCCCAGCCAGGTAAGAGTGGTCCACCAGGTGTTTAACATCCCAGCCAGGTAAGAGTGACCCACCAGGTGTTTAACATCCCAGCCAGGTAAGAGTGACCCACCAGGTGTTTAACATCCCAGCCAGGTAAGAGTGACCCACCAGGTGTTTAACATCCCAGCCAGGTAAGAGTGACCCACCAGGTGTTTAACATCCCAGCCAGGTAAGAGTGACCCACCAGGTGTTTAACATCCCTGTCCAGCCAGGTAAGAGTGACCCACCAGGTGTTTAAGATCCCTGTCCAGCCAGGTAAGAGTGACCCACCAGGTGTTTAACATCCCAGCCAGGTAAGAGTGACCCACCAGGTGTTTAACATCCCAGCCAGGTAAGAGTGGCCCACCAGGTGTTTAACATCCCTGTCCAGCCAGGTAAGAGTGACCCACCAGGTGTTTAACATCCCAGCCAGGTAAGAGTGACCCACCAGGTGTTTAACATCCCAGCCAGGTAAGAGTGGCCCACCAGGTGTTTAACATCCCTGTCCAGCCAGGTAAGAGTGACCCACCAGGTGTTTAACATCCCAGCCAGGTAAGAGTGACCCACCAGGTGTTTAACATCCCAGCCAGGTAAGAGTGACCCACCAGGTGTTTAACATCCCAGCCAGGTAAGAGTGACCCACCAGGTGTTTAACATCCCTGTCCAGCCAGGTAAGAGTGACCCACCAGGTGTTTAACATCCCAGCCAGGTAAGAGTGACCCACCAGGTGTTTAACATCCCAGCAGGGTAAGAGTGACCCACCAGGTGTTTAACATCCCTGTCCAGCCAGGTAAGAGTGGCCCACCAGGTGTTTAACATCCCAGCCAGGTAAGAGTGACCCACCAGGTGTTTAACATCCCAGCCAGGTAAGAGTGGCCCACCAGGTGTTTAACATCCCAGCCAGGTAAGAGTGACCCACCAGGTGTTTAACATCCCTGTCCAGCCAGGTAAGAGTGGCCCAACAGGTGTTTAACATCCCAGCCAGGTAAGAGTGGCCCACCAGGTGTTTAACATCCCTGTCCAGCCAGGTAAGAGTGGCCCACCAGGTGTTTAACATCCCTGTCCAGCCAGGTAAGAGTGACTCACAAGGTGTTTAACATCCCAGCCAGGTAAGAGTGACCCACCAGGTGTTTAACATCCCTGTCCAGCCAGGTAAGAGTGGCCCACCAGGTGTTTAACATCCCTGTCCAGCCAGGTAAGAGTGACCCACCAGGTGTTTAACATCCCTGTCCAGGCAGGTAAGAGTGACCCACCAGGTGTTTAACATCCCTGTCCAGCCAGGTAAGAGTGACCCACCAGGTGTTTAACATCCCAGCCAGGTAAGAGTGACCCACCAGGTGTTTAACATCCCTGTCCAGCCAGGTAAGAGTGACCCACCAGGTGTTTAACATCCCAGCCAGGTAAGAGTGACCCACCAGGTGTTTAACATCCCAGCCAGGTAAGAGTGACCCACCAGGTGTTTAACATCCCTGTCCAGCCAGGTAAGAGTGACCCACCAGGTGTTTAACATCCCAGCCAGGTAAGAGTGACCCACCAGGTGTTTAACATCCCAGCAGGGTAAGAGTGACCCACCAGGTGTTTAACATCCCTGTCCAGCCAGGTAAGAGTGGCCCACCAGGTGTTTAACATCCCAGCCAGGTAAGAGTGACCCACCAGGTGTTTAACATCCCAGCCAGGTAAGAGTGGCCCACCAGGTGTTTAACATCCCAGCCAGGTAAGAGTGACCCACCAGGTGTTTAACATCCCTGTCCAGCCAGGTAAGAGTGGCCCAACAGGTGTTTAACATCCCAGCCAGGTAAGAGTGGCCCACCAGGTGTTTAACATCCCTGTCCAGCCAGGTAAGAGTGGCCCACCAGGTGTTTAACATCCCTGTCCAGCCAGGTAAGAGTGACTCACAAGGTGTTTAACATCCCAGCCAGGTAAGAGTGACCCACCAGGTGTTTAACATCCCTGTCCAGCCAGGTAAGAGTGGCCCACCAGGTGTTTAACATCCCTGTCCAGCCAGGTAAGAGTGACCCACCAGGTGTTTAACATCCCTGTCCAGGCAGGTAAGAGTGACCCACCAGGTGTTTAACATCCCTGTCCAGCCAGGTAAGAGTGACCCACCAGGTGTTTAACATCCCAGCCAGGTAAGAGTGACCCACCAGGTGTTTAACATCCCTGTCCAGCCAGGTAAGAGTGACCCACCAGGTGTTTAACATCCCAGCCAGGTAAGAGTGACCCACCAGGTGTTTAACATCCCAGCCAGGTAAGAGTGACCCACCAGGTGTTTAACATCCCTGTCCAGCCAGGTAAGAGTGGCCCACCAGGTGTTTAACATCCCAGCCAGGTAAGAGTGACCCACCAGGTGTTTAACATCCCAGCCAGGTAAGAGTGACCCACCAGGTGTTTAACATCCCAGCCAGGTAAGAGTGGCCCACCAGGTGTTTAACATCCCAGCCAGGTAAGAGTGAACCACCAGGTGTTTAACATCCCAGCCAGGTAAGAGTGACCCACCAGGTGTGTAACATCCCAGCCAGGTAAGAGTGACCCACCAGGTGTTTAACATCCCAGCCAGGTAAGAGTGACCCACCAGGTGTTTAACATCCCTGTCCAGCCAGGTAAGAGTGGCCCACCAGGTGTTTAACATCCCAGCCAGGTAAGAGTGGCCCACCAGGTGTTTAACATCCCTGTCCAGCCAGGTAAGAGTGGCCCACCAGGTGTTTAACATCCCAGCCAGTTAAGAGTGACCCACCAGGTGTTTAACATCCCTGTCCAGCCAGGTAAGAGTGACTCACCAGGTGTTTAACATCCCAGCCAGGTAAGAGTGGTCCACCAGGTGTTTAACATCCCAGCCAGGTAAGAGTGACCCACCAGGTGTTTAACATCCCAGCCAGGTAAGAGTGTCCCACCAGGTGTTTAACATCCCAGCCAGGTAAGAGTGACCCACCAGGTGTTTAACATCCCAGCCAGGTAAGAGTGACCCACCAGGTGTTTAACATCCCAGCCAGGTAAGAGTGACCCACCAGGTGTTTAACATCCCTGTCCAGCCAGGTAAGAGTGACCCACCAGGTGTTTAACATCCCTGTCCAGCCAGGTAAGAGTGACCCACCAGGTGTTTAACATCCCAGCCAGGTAAGAGTGACCCACCAGGTGTTTAACATCCCAGCCAGGTAAGAGTGGCCCACCAGGTGTTTAACATCCCTGTCCAGCCAGGTAAGAGTGACCCACCAGGTGTTTAACATCCCAGCCAGGTAAGAGTGGTCCACCAGGTGTTTAACATCCCAGCCAGGTAAGAGTGACCCACCAGGTGTTTAACATCCCAGCCAGGTAAGAGTGACCCACCAGGTGTTTAACATCCCAGCCAGGTAAGAGTGACCCACCAGGTGTTTAACATCCCTGTCCAGCCAGGTAAGAGTGACCCACCAGGTGTTTAACATCCCAGCCAGGTAAGAGTGAACCACCAGGTGTTTAACATCCCAGCAGGGTAAGAGTGACCCACCAGGTGTTTAACATCCCTGTCCAGCCAGGTAAGAGTGGCCCACCAGGTGTTTAACATCCCAGCCAGGTAAGAGTGACCCACCAGGTGTTTAACATCCCAGCCAGGTAAGAGTGGCCCACCAGGTGTTTAACATCCCAGCCAGGTAAGAGTGACCCACCAGGTGTTTAACATCCCAGCCAGGTAAGAGAGGCCCACCAGGTGTTTAACATCCCAGCCAGGTAAGAGTGAACCACCAGGTGTTTAACATCCCAGCCAGGTAAGAGTGACCCACCAGGTGTGTAACATCCCAGCCAGGTAAGAGTGACCCACCAGGTGTTTAACATCCCTGTCCAGCCAGGTAAGAGTGGCCCACCAGGTGTTTAACATCCCAGCCAGGTAAGAGTGGCCCACCAGGTGTTTAACATCCCTGTCCAGCCAGGTAAGAGTGACCCACCAGGTGTTTAATATCCCAGCCAGGTAAGAGTGACCCACCAGGTGTTTAACATCCCAGCCAGGTAAGAGTGACCCACCAGGTGTTTAACATCCCAGCCAGGTAAGAGTGACCCACCAGGTGTTTAACATCCCTGTCCAGCCAGGTAAGAGTGGCCCACCAGGTGTTTAACATCCCAGCCAGGTAAGAGTGGCCCACCAGGTGTTTAACATCCCTGTCCAGCCAGGTAAGAGTGACCCACCAGGTGTTTAACATCCCAGCCAGGTAAGAGTGACCCACCAGGTGTTTAACATCCCAGCCAGGTAAGAGTGACCCACCAGGTGTTTAACATCCCTGTCCAGCCAGGTAAGAGTGGCCCAACAGGTGTTTAACATCCCAGCCAGTTAAGAGTGACCCACCAGGTGTTTAACATCCCTGTCCAGCCAGGTAAGAGTGACCCACCAAGTGTTTAACATCCCTGTCCAGCCAGGTAAGAGTGACCCACCAGGTGTTTAACATCCCTGTCCAGCCAGGTAAGAGTGGCCCACCAGGTGTTTAACATCCCAGCCAGTTAAGAGTGACCCACCAGGTGTTTAACATCCCTGTCCAGCCAGGTAAGAGTGACCCACCAGGTGTTTAACATCCCAGCCAGGTAAGAGTGACCCACCAGGTGTTTAACATCCCAGCCAGGTAAGAGTGACCCACCAGGTGTTTAACATCCCTGTCCAGCCAGGTAAGAGTGACTCACCAGGTGTTTAACATCCCAGCCAGGTAAGAGTGACCCACCAGGTGTTTAACATCCCTGTCCAGCCAGGTAAGAGTGGCCCACCAGGTGTTTAACATCCCTGTCCAGCCAGGTAAGAGTGACCCACCAGGTGTTTAACATCCCTGTCCAGGCAGGTAAGAGTGACCCACCAGGTGTTTAACATCCCTGTCCAGCCAGGTAAGAGTGACCCACCAGGTGTTTAACATCCCTGTCCAGGCAGGTAAGAGTGACCCACCAGGTGTTTAACATCCCAGCCAGGTAAGAGTGACCCACCAGGTGTTTAACATCCCAGCCAGGTAAGAGTGACCCACCAGGTGTTTAACATCCCTGTCCAGCCAGGTAAGAGTGGCCCACCAGGTGTTTAACATCCCAGTCAGGTAAGAGTGACCCACCAGGTGATTAACATCCCAGCCAGGTAAGAGTGACCCACCAGGTGTTTAACATCCCAGCCAGGTAAGAGTGGCCCACCAGGTGTTTAACATCCCAGCCAGGTAAGAGTGAACCACCAGGTGTTTAACATCCCAGCCAGGTAAGAGTGACCCACCAGGTGTTTAACATCCCAGCCAGGTAAGAGTGACCCACCAGGTGTTTAACATCCCAGCCAGGTAAGAGTGACCCACCAGGTGTTTAACATCCCTGTCCAGCCAGGTAAGAGTGACCCACCAGGTGTTTAACATCCCTGTCCAGCCAGGTAAGAGTGACCCACCAGGTGTTTAACATCCCTGTCCAGCCAGGTAAGAGTGACCCACCAGGTGTTTAACATCCCAGCCAGGTAAGAGTGACCCACCAGGTGTTTAACATCCCTGTCCAGCCAGGTAAGAGTGGCCCACCAGGTGTTTAACATCCCAGCCAGTTAAGAGTGACCCACCAGGTGTTTAACATCCCTGTCCAGCCAGGTAAGAGTGACCCACCAGGTGTTTAACATCCCAGCCAGGTAAGAGTGGCCCACCAGGTGTTTAACATCCCTGTCCAGCCAGGTAAGAGTGGCCCACCAGGTGTTTAACATCCCTGTCCAGCCAGGTAAGAGTGACCCACCAGGTGTTTAACATCCCTGTCCAGCCAGGTAAGAGTGACTCACCAGGTGTTTAACATCCCAGCCAGGTAAGAGTGACCCACCAGGTGTTTAACATCCCTGTCCAGCCAGGTAAGAGTGGCCCACCAGGTGTTTAACATCCCTGTCCAGCCAGGTAAGAGTGGCCCACCAGGTGTTTAACATCCCTGTCCAGCCAGGTAAGAGTGGCCCACCAGGTGTTTAACATCCCTGTCCAGCCAGGTAAGAGTGACCCACCAGGTGTTTAACATCCCTGTCCAGGCAGGTAAGAGTGACCCACCAGGTGTTTAACATCCCTGTCCAGCCAGGTAAGAGTGACCCACCAGGTGTTTAACATCCCAGCCAGGTAAGAGTGACCCACCAGGTGTTTAACATCCCTGTCCAGCCAGGTAAGAGTGACCCACCAGGTGTTTAACATCCCTGTCCAGCCAGGTAAGAGTGACCCACCAGGTGTTTAACATCCC